>NW_012119821.1:1505715-1580116 GCF_000951035.1 Colobus angolensis palliatus | reverse complement strand
TCCCAGCACTTTGGGAGGCTGAGACGGGCGGATCACGAGGTCAGGAGATCGAGACCATCCTGGCTAACACGGTGAAACTCCGTCTCTACTAAAAACACAAAAAAGTAGCTGGGCATTGTGGCGGGCGCCTGTAGTCCCAGTTACTCGGGAGGCTGAGGCAGGAGAATGGTGTGAACCTGGGAGGCGGAGCTTGCAGTGAGCCGAGATCCTGCCACTGCACTCTAGCCTGGGTGACAGAGCGAGACTCCGTCTCAAAAACAAAGATAAGAAAAAATTCTACAAAGACTAACATCTGAACTTTCAACACTCCTAGAAATTTTTAAATCATTCCTGTATCTCTACTGTTAATTTCAACTTGAATTTTCTTAACCAAGATCATGTGAGGGTACGCCGTAACCCATTATGATACAACTCTTCCTGTTTATGTCATAAGTCTATTTTTCTTAAATGGCAAAGTTAACAATTTTAGTGTATAACTGATTAAGATCACTGAGCCACTCCTGAAATCTGAGAATATATGCCTAGATCTAGATCACCAGAGCGCTTCAGACATTAACACAAATACACATTGCCTCTTCTTACTAATTGTTGAAAGTTCAATAAAAAGTAATATGTATACCCATAACCTCCTTATCAAGTAATCATTTGAACACTATTATAAACAAGCACTAAAACAAACAAACCACTTTAAGATATTCCCTAAAGCCCAGGCATCTTGCATCAACACTGTTTCAAAGGATTTCTGTCTCAACAACAAACAATGCTCATAAGCAATCAGGCACGAAAATGAATCAATATTACCATTAAACTCATATTTCCAATAAAAGTGTCCTATACAATTTCTAAGTCTCCAAATTTGGGCACAAAATTATAAAGGCAGCCCTCTACTGAAAACTGAATTAGAAAGAAAACACACAAGCATGAAGGCATTTGCTTTATGAAAAAAATCTACAGAAAACTTTTGTCACAGTCATTTCAAAGAAGCCTGTCAGAGAATGCAAAATTTTCAAAAGTGAGACACTACACGTCTCAAGTCTAAAATGTTTTGTTTTTTTTTTTTCTTACTTGTGAAGATACCATATGGTAAATTACGTTCTCAGGAAAAGAAACAAACTTACCTTTCACAAGCTCGGACAGTCCATGCGGCAATTATCCATAATGAGATACTAAAAACCAAGAGTACAGTTCCTGGGCATATAGTCATTAAAGTCTTCATAACAAAACGTGTATTGAAGTTTATCTTATTAAGTGCTCCAATGCTTCTAGAGGAGGCATCAGTGAAAAGTTTGCTATGTAAAAGCATGACTCTGGCAATCAGATAGAGTCTTAAGAACATTGGTATAGATAAAATAATATCCACATCAGCGGTGGTTGTGGATGGGGCATAGGAGAAGGCAAGCCGGGCCGTCCATGTGAACGTATAATTCCCAGGTATGGGATGAATAGCACACACCAGTATTTCCAAGCAGATGAAGAAAATACGCTCATAAGTCATGGCTATTCTCCAGTCATCTGCTCCATTGTCCACCATGAACAACTGAAAAAATAAAGTAGAAAATCAGCTTCAGTATGGCATGAATGCTCCACAAGTGTTAGTGCAGATTTTAAAAACACACAACAGATGACTTTCAGCAATCATGGCAAGCTAAAGGTTATAACTTTTAAATGCTAGCCAGGTACGCTATTTTTAGTAAAGGGTATTGGTATTCATTTTGTACAAATTAAATTAAAAACTTGCTACTCAGGAGCTAAAACTGTTTTGAAGTTCACGTTCCTGGACAATCATACAAATAACATCATTTTAAAACAGGCGCTTGGACCTATCAGTTATGAAAACCCCCTCAGATGAAGTCGAAATGGACTCGCCTTATAACAAGTTGTTTTCCTCTTTCAGTCTGGATTTAAAGCCTTACACAACTCTAACTATATTCTCAGTGAAATCTATTTAGGGTGCCTCTGAAATCAGTTATACCCTATAATGCAACAACACATGAGCGTTCTTACAGGAAATCTTATTCTTGGCTTCAGAGAAAATCACAAAGGACCACAGACAAATGTGGCAGAAACATTCCTTCCAGTTTCCCCACGACTACTCTATTTTCTGTCTCTTTTCTTCTATTTGTCCATAGCCTTCCCTTGAATTATTCATTTATTTCCAATCTTTATTTAATAAAGATCCCCTTTTCTTCCTGTTTCTGTCGTTCCTCACGCCACAATCAATGAAAACAAACAAAAATTTTTAAGAAGAAAAAACCAGAAAGAAAGCAAAGTAAATAAATAGATATATAGATAAAGAGTAAAAGGGACAGAAAAGAGTATCTTCCTCTCTTCCCTGGCTCTCTGTAAACAAGTCCTCCAGGCCCTGGCAGTCTAGAGACAACCAGAAGCATTTGGAAATGTGTCGTGGCTTTTCTGACTGCCACAAGGACTTGCAAGGGATACTGACATTTAGGGCCCAGAAGCCAGGGGTGCCAACCATGCTGCAGTGCTGAGAGTCCCATGTATTAGGAAGACCTTTGTTTTGAGAAGCTATACATATTCCAAAGATACTGTCATTGCTGTCTTTGGAAATTACTACCAGGGACTATTACAAGTCACACAAATAAAAGAGTACTGTTCTTTAAATCTACATTTCCATTCTTACAAAAAATGTTATTATTCAGCTTCATAGTCTACTTTCTTCACCAAACTTGGCCCTGAATGACCCGGCAGTGTGCAAAAATCAAATCCACTTCCAAATGGGCTAAGAATCACCAAGACTCCAAATAGTCAAAAGCTGTGTGGCAAAGTCTCAGCTGAGTTCCAATAAAGTTATTCCCCATAATGTTCTGGACAACACTGCAAACTCAAGATAAATACCTTTTAAGGTATTTATCTGATAAAGAAATGTCAATCTGGATTTATCACTCTGATATACTGCTTACAAAGAGCCTCCTCCTTCTAGGACTGGCCCTCCTTCCATTCTCCCCAATGCACTTGCTCCTCTCACCTCACTCTACTCTCTTTTTTTCAGCCCCCTTTTCATTACCCCTCTGCTCACTTCCCTAACCGGGCTGGTTCTCTCTATTGAGTCTCACTCCTTCAACCATAATCCTACTGCCATTCTCAGCAGCATCACCCTTTACCTTTAGGTGATCCTGTCCAGGTAACTCCCAGTCTGGAACCTGATATCCAGGCTGCTGCAGGTGGCCTACGGCCAACCACCCACCTGTGTCTTCAAGCTCAGTTGAACCCTTAGAATCACCTTGTGATCATTCCCACACCCACCATGGGTTGTTTTCCTTGAGGGCCACCACTGTTTCCCTTTTTCTCAGCACGCACATTCCCCACAGTATCAGAGGAAACACCCTCTATTTGATGCTTTAGCCACAATCTTACCTACAGCCACACCCTTTCCTCCTTATTTCCCTTCTCTTTTGCTTCATGTGTCTAAAGCAATGTTTCACCAAAATCCAGTTCTCCTGCATCAATAGCCTATAGTCTAGTTCCTGGACCTCTTTTCTCTCAGCAGAGTCTACAAAGTCAAACTTCTACTGTTTACTAAAAACAAAACACCCAAACAAAGAGAACCAGGACTGGCTCCACGCCTAGTCTAGGCTGTGTTTGGTTTTTCACTTCATTCTCAATCTCCAGGCAGATCTTGCTCCCATTAGCCTACCAAGACTACTCTTGCTAAGGTCACTAAAGACACCTTCATTGTAAAATCCGATCCTTCCATCTTAATTATTATCTTATTTGTCCTGTCATTCCTGCTTCCCTAAAAATGATCTCTTTCCTTGGCTTCTGTGACATGTTGCTTTTTCCATCTGCTGCAACTCTTAAGGATCTCACTGTCTGTCTCTCCATTCTGTATCCCTACTTGGTATGGTTTGGATGTGCCCCAACAATATTAAGCATCACACTACTGGAGTCCCTCTCTGACTCTTCTCTCACTCTCTACTTCCCTGGGTGGTCTGATCCTTCACTCTCCATAACCAGATTCCTCCTATTGGAGACCATCTTCCATTTTCTAATAACCTTTTTAAAATGTAATTCAAGATTAACACCATTCAAAGGCCCACCATGGCCTGATGGGTGAAATCTAATCTATACCCATAGCATACAAGCCATTCTGCGATCTGGTTTTGCCTATCTCTCCAACTTCATTGCCTACTATTCTACTTACATCTCCCTATGGCTGGAGATTCCAGAACACACCACCTAATTACGCTTCTGCGTCTTTGTACATTCTGTCTCATGGCCTGGAAAGCCTCTATCTAGCAAATTTGTATTTCTTCAAGATCACATCACCTCCTCTAGCATGCAGTAGATACCCTATAAAAATCTGGAAACTCCCTCCTTCGTTCCACCATGATCCTCTTATGTGCCTCTTACTGATGCTGTCACATAAAGGACAATAAAAAACTTCTTCATAAGATTGTCTCCCCTACGCGTTAGTGAGACTCCATGTCTACCTAGTGGAGGATAAGAAATGCTGGATAAATAAATCTCCTTGTTATTTCTTAGTTAACAGTGACTATCCTAATCACTGGATAGGTCCTGATATCAATTAAATGTGCTTGTGGAAGCTGAGAATACCAAAGCATAATGCAAGTGAATGTACAACACATTCACCTAAATAATAAGTCATTGCAGCAGCATAATTTTGCAGTTCCACAGAGTCCAGACAACTTTCCTCTTTGGTAACTTCTGCAGAAAAATGTTCCATTACATAGTTGTTTTCTACTACCAACGGTCTTAACACCTGAAATGATTTTATTTTTTTATTTTATCATAACATATATTTTAATGCTGAAATTGAGGAAAAATATTTGCTTGTATTTTCTACATAATCCTGACCCTCAATGTTGCTTGTTTATTCATTTATTTGTCCAGTATACTAAATGCTATGTGGCAGGTATTGGTCTACATACCAGCCATACAGCAGCATTTATGACAAACAGAGAATCTGCCCATTGAAACTAACTTTTGCTAGGAAAAAAAAAAAGAACGAAAGAAAAACAACATAGTCAAGAAAGCAGACTTAAAGAAATGGAATAAAGTAATTATGCTTTTGGACACTGTTATGAAGGAAAGAAACAAGAGATGAAACAGAGAATAATATATTAGAGATGACAGTAGATGTGGTCATCAGGGAAAACCTCTGGATAAGTACCATTTGATGTAAGATCTGGACTAAGAGAAAGGCCAGTCCTGTAAACAACCAGGGGAATAATATTCTAGGCACAGGAAACAGCACATGTAGACACCCTGGGCTTTATAAAAGCCCTAGCATGCATAAAGAAATGAAGGAACAGCAGAGTGGCTGAAATTTAATGATCAAGGGGCAGCATGAAAGGAGATCAGTTTGCAAATAAGTTTGAAGAGACCAACTGGGACCATATAAGCAGGCCTTTGTTGACCATGGTATCCAGACAGGATTTCAATCTAAGCCCAGTGGGAACCCACTGAAGGGTATTAGGCAGAGGAATGATGTCATCTGATTTATAGCCTGAAGAGCTCATCCATACTGCTCTGGGGAAAACAGGGTGAAGAGGGGCAAGTGTGGAAGGAAGGATAAAAGTTAGGAAGCTCTACTGCATTTGATTGGTTGTGGTACCTTATCACCTCATGGAAATGCAGACAATGAGTGCATTGGACATAAAGTTTGGAGTTCTTACAACATCCCAAATTCTCAGGGTCACAGCTAAAGCTATGTTAAGAGAAAAGTTTATAGCACTAAATGCCCATGTGAAAAAGTTAGAAAAATCTCAAATTTAAAACATAACATCACACCTACGGAAACTAGAGAAACAAGAGGAAACCAACCCAAAAGCTAATAGAAGACAAGAAATAACCAAAATCAGAGCTGAACTGAAGGAAACTGAGAAGCAAAAAACCATATAAAAGATCAACAAGTCAAGGAGTTGGCTATTTTCAAGAATAAATAAGATAGACCACTAGCTAGACTAATAAAGAAAACAGAGAAGATCCAAATAAACACAATCAGAAATGACACCAACCACACAACCACAACCACACAGAAATAAATAAAAAACCAACCAACCACACAGAAATAAATAAAAAAATACAAATAAAAAAAATAAATAAAAAACCACCAACCACACAGAAATAAATAAAAAAATACAAACCCTCAAAGGCTACTATGTACATCTCTACGCACAAAAGCCACACAACTCAGAGGAAATAGAAAAATTCCTGGAAACATACAATCTCCCAGGATTGAACCGGGAAGAAATGAAATGCCTGAACAGACCAATAACAAGTTCCAAAAGGAAATCAGTAATAAAAAGCCTATCAACCAGAAAAAGCACAGGACCAGAGGAATTCACAGCCAAATTCTATCAGATGTATTAATGTAAGTAAGAGCTGATACCATTCCTACTGAAACTATTTCAAAAAATTGAGACGGAGGGACTTCTCCCTATCTCATTCTAGGAGGCTAGCATCAACCTGATACCAAAACCCGGCAGAGACACAACAAAAAAATAAAACTTCAGGTAAATATCCTTGGTGAACGTTGATGCAAAAATTCACAACAAAATACCAGCAACCAGAATCCAGCAGCACATCAAAAAGCTAATCCAACACAATCAAATATGCTTTATCTCTCGGATGCAAGGTTGGTTCAACATATGTAAATCATTCAACATGATTTATCACATAAACAGAGGTAAAAACAAAAATCACATGATCATCTCAATAGATGCAGAAAAAGTCTACGGCCACACCACCCTGAACACACACAATCTCGTCAATACATGCAGAAAAGGCTTTTGGTAAAACTCAACAGGCCATCATGTTAAAAACCCTGAACAAACTAGACATTGAAGGAACATACTTTAAAATAATAAGAGCAATCTATGACAAACCCCTAGCCAACATCATGCTGAATAGGCTAAAGCTGGAAGCATTCCCCTAGAAAACTCGCACAAAACAAAGATGTCCTCTCTTACCACTCCTATTCAACATAGTACAGGAAGTCTTAGCCAGAGCATTCATATAAGAGAAAGAAATAAAAGGAATCCCAACAGAAAGACAGGAAGTCAAACTATCCCTGTTTGCAGGTGATATGATTTTATACTTAGAAAACTCCATAGTCTCTGAACAAAAGTTCAATGATTTAATAAACAACTTTAGCAAAGTTTCAGGAAACAAAATTACTCTATAAAAATCAGTAGCATTCCTACACACCAACAGCATTCAAGGTGAGAGGCAAATCAAGAACACAATCCCATTCATAATAACCACAAAAAGAATAAAATAGCTAGGAATACAACCAAACAAGAAGGTGAAAGATCTCTGTGATGAAAATTACAAAACACTGCCCAAAGAAATCAGAGATTACATAAACAAATGGAAAAGCATTCCATGTTCATGGATAGGAAGAATCAGTATTATTAAAATGGCCATATTGCCCAAAGCAATTTACAGAATCAGTGCTATTCATATCAAACTGTCAATGACATTCTTCACAGAAATAGAAAAAACTATTTTAAAATTCACATAGAACCAAAAAAAAAAAAAAAAAAAACCTGAATAGCCAAAGCAATCCTAAGCAAAAAGCAAAAAAAAAAAAAAACAACCAATACTGGAGGCATCACATTACCCAACTTCAAACTATACTACAAGGCTACAGAAACCACACAGCATGGCACTGGTACAAAAACAGATATAAAGTTCAATGGAGCAGAAATATAGAGTTCTACACAGTGCAGACATAATGCCACGCATCTACAACCTTCAACAAAATTGACAAAAACCTAGCAATGAAGAAAGAATGCCCTATTTGATACATGGTACTGGGAAAACTGGCTAGCCACATGCAGAAGACTGAAACTGGATCCCTTCTTTATACAATATACAAAAATCAACTCTAGATGTGTTATAGACTTAAATGTAAAACCCCAAACAATAAAAACCCTGAACTATAACCTAAGAAATATAATTCTGGACATAGGACCTGGAAAATATTTCATGATGAAGACACCAAAAGCAATTGCAACAAAAACAAAAATTGACAAATGGGACCTAATTAAACTAAAGAGTTTCTGCACAGCAAAGGAAACTATGAACACAGTAAACAGACAACCTATAAAAAGGAAGAAAATATATGCAAACTATGCCTCTGACAAAGGTCTAATATCCAGCATCTACAACAAACTTAAACAAATTTACAAGAAACAAACAACCCCATTAAAAAGTAGGCAAAGACATGAACAGACTCTATTCAAAAATAAGACATACATGCAGCCAACAAGCATATGAAAAAAATGCTCATCATCACTAATTATCAGAGAAAGGCAAATCAAAACCACAATGAGATACTATTTCACACCAGTTAGAAAGGCCATTATTACAAAGTCAAAAAATAACAGATGTGGCCAGGTCGCGCCTGTAATCCTAGCACTTTGGGTGGCCGAGGTGGGCAGATCACCTGAGGTCACGAGTTCGAGACCAGCCTGGCCAACATGGTGAAACCCCATTTCTACTAAAAATATAAAAATTAGCCAGGTGTTGTGGTGTGTGCCTGTAATCCCAGCTACTCAGGAGGCTGAGTCAGAAGAATCACTTGAACCCAGGAAGCGGAGGTTGTAGTGGGCCAAGATCATACCACTGTGCTCCAGCCTGGGCACAAGAGCAAAACTCTGTTTCAAAAAAATAAAAAACTAACAGATGCTGGTGAAGTTGCAGAGAAAAGGGAATACTTACACACTTCTGGTAGGAATGTAAATGAATTCAGCCACTGTGGAAAGCAATTTGATGGATTTCTCAAAGAACTTAAAACAGAATTACCAGTAGACCCAGCAATCCCATTATTGAGTACATACCCAAAGGATTATAAATCATTCCACCATAAAGACACACGCATGTATATATTCACTACAGCAGTATTCACAATAGCAAAGACATGAAATCAACCTAAATGCCCTTTATTGGTAGAGTGGATAAAGAACATATGGTATGTGTACACTATGGAATACTGCACAGCCATAAAAAGAATGAGATCATATCATTTGCAGCAGCGTAGATGGGACTGGAGGCCATTATCTTAAATGAACCAATGCAGGAATAGAAAATCAAATACCACATATTCTTACTTCTAAGTGGGAGCTAAACAGTGAGTGCGCTTGGACACAAAGAAGGAGATGATAGACATCAGGGCCTGCCTGAGGGTAGAGGGTGGGAGGAAGGTGAGGATCAAAAGACTACCTAGGCCGGGCGCGCTGGCTCACGCCTGAAATCCCAGCACTTTGGGAGGCCAAGGTGGGCGGATCACGAGGTCAGGAGTTCGAGACCAGCCTGGCCAACATGATGAAACCCCGTCTCTACTAAAAATACAAAAATTAGCCGGGTGTGGTGATGCATGCCTGTAGTCCCAGCTACTCTAGAGGCTGAGGCAGGAGAATCGCCTGAACCTGGGAGACAGAGGTTGCAGTGAGTCGCGATTGCGCCAATGCACTCCAGCCTGGGCGACAGAGCAAGACTCCATCTCAAAAAAAAAAGAAAAAAAAGAAAAGACTACCTATTGGATACTATGTTTATATGCTTATTACCTACATGATATAACCCAAACCCCCCGAGACGCAATTTATCTATATAACAAAGATGCACATGTACCCTTGAACCTAAAATAAAAGTTTTTAAAAATCCATTTAATAGAGGCACACATAAAGTTTTCAATTCTTCCACAAAGAAAACTGCTGTATGGCATAGAAAAACACCTAAGTAATGTTCTCAGTTTCTCCCTCTTAATTAGTTTTCCTAGTCTCCCTTAAGAAAACAAAAGCCCTTTCTCCTGATTCACCAAATAACAAAATACTGACTACCATCTAAACAACAACAACAACAAAAGTAGAAATCTTGTCAGAACTTGCTGATGGACCGAATGTGGGAGCAATGAAAGAGAAGATGCAAACATGGCTACTGTCTTTCTACCCTGAGAAACAGCGGATGGTAGTGCCATTTCCTGGGTACAATGGGCCCAGGGCTGGAGAGAGGCCAGGAATGTAATAAATAAAAAGTTTCATTTTGGCCACTTACATCTGAGTATATACGCCAAGTGCAGGTCACTCAGAAGAGAAGTCTGGATTATTGAAGTAAATTTCAGAAAATTGTTATTTGGGTAATTTTATGAGATCAAAGGAAAAATCAGACAAAGTGAAAAGAACAAAACCGTACTCAAGGCCAAGTCCTGAGGAAACCCAAATGCCGAGGATATTTGGAAGGTCAGGACATAACAGGGTCTGAAAAGCAGCAGGCGGTGAAGCAGGGAGGAAAGAACTGTCCTAGGAGACCAGGGTAAGTGCTGTCAATTAAAAACTGTACAGTGGTATTTACCAGGTTGAGAGATATGTTAATGCACTCAATTCTATAAAGAAAATGACAACATTCTCAACATCACGGGTGTTCAACACTCATACAATGTCAAGTATGAAAATCTAACTGTAGAAATATTCTGATTACATTCCATATTATCTTTAGAATATACATGATCTAAGTTCACTTCTAGGGGAGTTAAAGTAATGAGAAGAACTAATATTATTTAGTTCTTCTATAGTTATTTTCAATTCTGAGGCTGTTAAGAGAAGAAAGATTTTAGGTCAAAAGAACAGTTTAATCTACCTTAATTCTAGGGGATGGTTAACAGTCTTGGCCAGAGGTCTAAAGTAACTTGAAGGCATAATGCTGAATATGCCCTCAGAATATGTCCCACCACGAGCATGAACTTTCCAGTGCAACTGTTTTGTATTTGCTCAGATAACCAAATATAATATACTTCAAGCTCATCATCACAGATTAGTGAGCACTGACCAGCCATCGATGAAGAGGGGCTGGAGTTTAGCAGGAGGGGCCTGTCCACAAAGAGGTAACCTGTGTGCACCAGAAGGAGCTCGGCTGCAGAACCCCTCTCCTATCTACCTTCTGCATGTGCTTTTCCTCTGCAATGTAACTGCAAGCTCTTGCAGTCTGGGACAATTCATTAAACATCTTGGGTTTACTTTCTAGAAAATAATCCAGGGCATTGCTCAGCATAAAACTGGGGCTTAAAAATTACACACTGAAAAAAATAATTTTAGTCATGTATTTGTTAGGAAAGTAAGTAGAATAGCCAGGAAAATTCTGAAAAGGAAGAGTAACAAGGGAGAAGCAGCCACATAAATTTTAAAACAAATTAAAAATTAAAACCAGGTGGTACTGGCACTTAATATAACCGAAAGCCCGATGGAACAGAACAGAAAGTCTAAAATAGACCCAATATACTGGGAATTTCATAATACAAAGGTAGACTCTCAATCAGTGGGGAAAATGTAGCTTATGGAAAAATGATTCAGAGACAACTAAGTAACCACCTAGAGAAAGGCAGAGTTAAACCCATGCCTCATACCCATACCCAAAAAAAATTCTAAGTGTTTGAAAGATCTAGATATGAAAATGAAAATACTAACATATTAAAAGAAATCAGGTAAGAATTATGCTGTAACCTTGGAGAAAGGAAGGTCTTTTTACACAAACTTCAGAGACTTAGGATAAAATACTGCATTTTATCTTTTAATGTATTTAATGCATTTGACTGCATTAAACTTTTGTTTTCTGCAACTAACTAAAGCTACAATAAAGAGAGTAAAAAGACAAACACCAAACCATGGGGAAAACGTTCACAACACCTATCACAAAGGACTAATCTCTCTAATACCCAGAAGTTCCTAAACATTAAGGAAGAGACAAGCAGCACAGTAGAAAAATGAATGCAGGATACAAGCCTTAGGTCATGGAAAATGAGATAAAAAGGGCTCTTAAACTTATAGAAACAGATGCCCAACCTCAATCATAAGAAGAAAATGAGATACCATTTTTTGACCTGTCAGATTGAATAGGCAGTAAAAGTTTTATAACATGTTATACCACTGAATGTATGAGGAAACAGTACTCACATATATCTCAGGCAGAAGTGTAAATTGGTACAATCTGAGGAGAGCAATTTATCAGGCTATAAGCATACATTCTCTTTGATAATGTAATTCAATTTCCTTAGAATAAAATCTGTCATATCAATATATTTGCAAGAGTGAAAAATAGTGAATGTACATGATTATTTGTTGCAGCATTGCTTGTATATTAGCAAAAAACTGGAAATAATATGAATAATCTAGCAGGGAAATGGGTTAAATGAATCATGAATGGCCACAAAATGAATAGTATGCCATTAAACAAAAGACGAAGAAAGGTGTTATATGCTATTAAAAAGAGGTATCAGGTAAGTACTGAGTTTTTTTTTAAGCAAAGTATATGCTATTATTTGTGCAGATCTGTTAAAGGGGAGATGGTATATTTGTATTTGTATGTGCAAAAACTATCTCTGAAAGAATACTCCAGAAATTAATGATAAAAGTCACTTAGGGAAGGAGAACTGAGTGGTTGGGCACTAGAAATGGATGGGAGACCTTTAATTATGTAATATTTAATGCTTTTTTTTTTTTTTTTTTTACTTTGCAGATGTGAGTAGATGAATGTAAGTTAGTTAATAATAAAAGCAGTTTTTATGGTTAAAAAACAGAGGAGGGAAGAATGAGAATAAACGAGGTTGTCAGACATCCAAATAAATCCTAACAGTATACATGTACACAACTTCAAAACTAGAAAGTAATCACTGACTTTCTAAATGACAGTGTACACAGCCAAACACACTGAATCAAACTTACATCTAAAACATTCTGCTTACTAAGACAAAACCTTGAGCCATTATGTTACATAACTGTTTTCAACAGCATGAACAAAAATAAATAAGATTTCTTGGTTAACCTTTAAGCCAAATATTCAATAAAACCAAGCTCTCTTTTTGTCATTCACTTACTGAATGCTTCTGTTTGTAAGGTTCTGTGGATACAAGGATTAAAAAGCCTCTCAGTTTTTGATGCGGAAGAGCAATATACATGAAAGATTTACATTTAAATTTACATCCAAATATTTCCTTGTGGTAAGTACTACAACAGAGAAACAAAGAAAATGCTGAGGAAATACAGAGGAGGTCAGAGGAGGCTCCATCATGGAACAGTATGTGGTGCTTTTCCCACCAGAATCTTCACATAACCCATGACAAGGAACTTTCAATATCATTTTTAGGACATTTTTGGGATCATGACCTCAAACAAAAATGCACAGAAATGTATTCATTCAAAAAAGCAAAAAAGCCTCCTTCCTTAGAAACTAGCATTTGGATGTAACAAAGTGAAAACACACACACACACACAAGAAAAAACACTACAGAAGAAAGCCAAATAATGAGGTTTTCCTTATTAATGTGTTGCTAGGATTCAGTCAACAAAGAAGTGAGACTACAGTTGCCCATCACAGACCATGTCAAAAGAAAAACAGAAAGGGAGAGATGACTTTTCAATGGTCTCACTGAGATTTTGTCCAAGATCCTCAGCCCAGAACTGCAGGAGGGAAAAAAACAGAAGAGCTATGTTCAGAAATCACCAATTCTGAGCAAAACTCAGAAGAAACGAGCAAAGCTGATGCTTGTCATTCCCTTACCATCCATCCTGGAACCTTCCTCTCTCTTGAAGCCTCATGCCCATTCCAGCAACCCTGTTCACTCTTGCCACCCCGAAACTTCTCTGCATCCAAGGAGGAGGAATGTGAAACTAATTAAGTATTCATCACTGAATTGTCAACTCCTCTCTGGGAGAAAAGCATGAAGAAAAAACTTGTTGGAATGCAGAAAACTAAGGCTTAGATCCTAGATATGCTACTAACTTGTTATATGACCTTGGGAAGTCATTCAAACTTTGCTGACCTTATTTCTGCTATCTGTAAAAATGGAGATGTTATTTGCTGTTTCAGAAAGTCATTTTAATAATTTTAATAATAAAATGAACATATATCATATGTTGTAGGCAACACTATGAAGTGGCTAACCCAATGGTATTCCCATCCTTCTCTCTTGCCTATCTCCACTACAGAAATATCAGTTTCCCCTGACTCCTTTGCAGTTATGTGTAGCCATATGATGCAGTTCTGATCTGAAATCATAAGCAAAAGGTTGCTTGAGAACTTAGTAGAATATATTTGCTTTTCTGGATTAAAAAAAGACAGACATGGCTGACACAGACCTCTTCCTTCCCTTCCTCCAGCCTTAAATAGAGGTGATACTTGGATCTGCAGCAGCCACCCTGTGACCGTGAAAAATAGACCAAAAGAGTCACAGGAATTCCAGCCCTGATATCTCAAGCCACTGAACCAGCAGCCACCTACCCCATTTGTTAAAGTCACCATCACGTGGATTTTCTGTTACTTGAGCAGCTGAAAGTATGCCTGCATTTAATTTAATAGTCATTAAAGTGCTATGTAAAGATTTATAAAAGAAAAATAACATTTATTAACTTAAAACACTTTATGGGGAGAGCAGCCAACAATGCAAAAGAAATGCATCGCAAACACTGAAATTTAAAGTACAATAACCATTGAGTGGTAGAGTTATTTCTGGGGTGGGTGGCTTTTGTTCATGCCTTTTAAATATCAACCAACTGCTCTGAATATCTGGTAGTGTGACTCATAGGAAACACACACACACACACATTTTGGAGCCAGAGAAGCTTGGATTTAATTTCTGGCTTGACCACTTACTAGCTGAGTGGTTTGGGACAATATATTTAATCTCTCTAAACTTCAGTTTCTTCCGCTACAAGAAAAATAAAAATAAAAATAATATCAACCTTACATGATTAGTATGCGTTAACACCAGCTCTGCTGTCCCTAGTAAAAGCGACCAAATGAATAACTATTAGCATTCCATGGACCTTCAAAGAGGGACAAGTAGATGAATTAAATAACTTGTGATATAAAGATAGGAAAATTAGCCATGGAAGAGGAAGAAGGGAAATTGGCAAGGAAAGACAGATCTAGAGCAACATCAGTATTGGGAAAAGCTCTAGAAACTCCAGCTGCACCTACGTTTGAAAGAAGTATTCTTGTCATTTGCTAAAATAATGAGTTTCTGAAATTGTCTTCTCCTGACTTAGGCAAGAGCTTTATCTACAGGTCAAAAATCCTAGAATCATCCACCAGGATGCAGTGATAGTTAAGGTTATGTATAATAAATCCATGTTCTGCTGCCCTTAAGACTTAATCAGAAACTTACTCCCCTTTCACATGTTTCTTACCACCAGGCCCACACCTTCTGTGGTCCCACAAAAGGCACAGCACGCATGTTGACATATTATCATGCAATTATGTTCACACTCACATTACTTTGGAATTTATGCAAGTTGCCTCTAAAAATTACTTTTGGACTTGTCTGTTAAGATAATCATTTTCCCCTTTTTGGTTCTCTCAACAAAACTGACATCACAGAAAGCACTGTGGTGTATGGATTATGTGTCTTCACTCTAATTGAGTCAAGCAGATCTAGAGCTGATTTTGACATGCCACAAGTGATGAGCTCTGTAACTGCAGAAAGTTACTCAAACTTTCTGAGCTCCAGTTTCATCATCTATTAAGGATGCCTCATCACGGGACTACTAGGATAGTGCTCAACAAATGTGATTTTCTTTCATAATAGTTCACTTCAGCACTGTGTCAAAATCTGGCCTCCAATCAATGTAACCTTAACTATCTACAGGTAGACTAAGGAGGGATGAACACAAAGAAAAACATCACTGATTGTAGCTACTGGAAAGGATGAAAATCAAGGTTAGATGAAATGAGAAATTCAAAGCTCCTCCAAGGTCAGTTTTTACTTATTTTAATGGTTTATAAATTTTGGTATGTATCATCAAATCATTTCTGCAAGAAGATGGGGAACCAGTCATAAATAAAATAAGCCTGGCAAGGCCTCAAACCATGAAATAATTAAATATCAGCCAATGTGTTTGATTCTAAAAGTTTAATCTGAAATGATAAAAACTCTACATTTTCCTTTGAAGCATTACAGTAATATTGCTACATTGCTAAAATGTATTAGCATCACCTTAGTTATTTTAAGCACCTAAAAAGCTGGCTAAAAGCTAGGTCACCATTATTATCTCATTTGCCCTTATAAAGAGTCCAATTAAAGCCCAGGCAATTGAAAGAATTTGGTCATGGTCACAGTGTGAGTTACTGAAATATCTGAAGTTAAAGTTCAGGTCTTCCAGCATTCACATCATTTGATGGGGGCATCAGGCTGAACTGAAAAGTTGGAAGCAAATCAATGTTTATAAAGCAAAAAAATGCTTACCCACTAATTTACATTATGATTTCTCCAATGTCACATCTTCATCGCTGGTCTTAGATGACCTCCTGCTTTCCGGCAAAAGCAAATATTTAAATAAACTTGCACATTACATTCAATGCCCCATGGTAACAGAAATAGACTACGTCCTAGTTTAGTCTTTTTCCAAGTTAGATATTTTTCATTCTGAAAACTTCTTTAACTTCAGTTGTATAGAAACTCAGAGTCCACATGGTATTTGGGATGAAACTTGAAGGCTGTTTTAAAGTATGCTTAACTCACACATGTTAACAGGACCAGGTACCGTTCTAGCCTGTTGTGTGTATTAACTCATATAAAACACAAAGCAATTCCAGAAGGTGTATACTATAATTATCTCCACCTTGGAGAAGAGAAAACTGAGGCTCAGAGGTTAAGGAACTTGCCAGGGTTACACGGTACAGGGCTAGCATATGAAACCAAGCAATCTGGCTTCAGAGCCTGTGTCCATAGTAAGCATACTGCGACTTGTCACGTATTTAGCCAGTATAAAGTCTTTTTAGGAAGAACACAGAGACAATGCCAACGACAACATTAAATGAACCCATATATTCTTGACCAGTTTGGTTATCTAAGGCCCTTGCTTTCAGCAAAGGAGAAACAAACATATACAATGGGGAAAAAAATCCGGTACTTAAAGGAAAACAATTATTACATTAAGTAAATGAGGTATAGCAGTAAGCATTGACAGAGAGGAAAGACACACGCACGTGTGCACACACACACACACGCACACACACCCCAAACCACTAAAAAGCAGATACAAGGTCTCAAAAAATCCAACAGTCTTAACTCATCTAATGAAAAATCAAACATTCTTACATACCTCAATTACCAGAGAACATCACTGTATTACAACACAATGCAAAGCCTCATATTCCAAATAACAGTGTTGACCTCAACAAAGATTCTCTGGGACTTAACTGATTCTCTTTTTGAATGCGGGATAGGGGGGTGGGGTGTTAAATCATTATTTAAATTATGTCTAAATTTTAGAAATATTCCTATCCAGATTATTAAAATAAAAACAAAAATTGATAAAGAGTAAGTCACTGTAAACTTCAAAGTACTAAAACAAAATGATGGTCAGCCTAGAAGTCTATACAGAATTAACCATCTCTCGGGGGGAAAGGGTGAAAGACATTTTGAGACACACACAGATTGAGAACAGAAGTGACTGCTAAGGAGTGCTCTGCCTGCAGCAAGAAGTAAATAGAAACCAGAAAGGAGGAGCTAAAGAAAGAAACAAGTAACCATGCTAGTAAGTCTAAACACAAATTGACCATACATAATTATAATTATCAACATAACCGTATGATTAATTTGGAGGAAGTCAAAAAACCAAGGTAATGAATAAAATGCTGGACATCAATAGTATGATGGAAGGAGGAAGGGAGACAAGAATGAAGGCCTCCAAGGGTTGTTACACTGTACAGAAGAACAGAAATTCTGATCAACCTTAAACATTGTTAAATATACATATTTGCTAAAAATTTAAGAGTAACCACTAGAAGAGGGGATATAAATTGCATAACATCTAAACTGCCAGAGAAAGAAATTAATGTTTAAATACTTCACATCACCCAAAATAAGGAAAGAAAGGCGAAAGATAGAAGCAGTGAAAACATTACGAACCCAAAATAATGTCAGAAATAGGTACAAAAATAACAGTTGCCATAAAAATGCAAATGAACTAAACTATACATCCAAAATATAATGTTGAGTAGAAAAAAGCAAGTTGTAAAATAACAGGTACAGCATAGCATCTATGAAATTGAAAGAATGCAAATACTATATTGTTTATAAATATGATTCTATTTAGTGAACACATAAGAGCATGGACTGGAAGGATACACATGAGTTTCTGAATGGCAGTTGCCTCTACAGACAGAAGGACGGTAAAGAGACTAGGAAGAAAATGAAGGCTATTTCAACTATAATATTCTTTTTCTCCTATGATAAATATTATCTGGGTGGGAACAGAGCGGGAGAGCAAAGCCCTCTACTGCCAACTGGTAAAAAGCTAGAGAGCCTCTGAGAATGAACATCTCTGAAATGTCAGGAAGTCTAGTCTCTGAGTCTCCCTCAGAAACGTCAGGAAGTCTAGTCTCTGAGTCTCCCTCAGAAACGTCAGGAAGTCTAGTCTCTGAGTCTCCCTCAGAGCCACAGGACGGAGGGCCTTTCTCCTGTCCTTTCTAACGTACAACAAAGAGGCTCTATTGGAGCTGAAACCAATGAAGAAGCTACCAAAGGAGAAAGTCACCAGAATGATTCTTCAGGCTCAACTGCTCAGAGCCTTAGCAACTGGGAACACATGCCAGAAGCATGTGATACATGAGCCCAAAGTCTAAGAACAAAAACCACAGGGAATATTTTTTTAGCAGTTTTTAAATTTTTTTCTAACTGAAGCTCTCAAACTTAGTTAGAATAGAGTATTATGAAACACATTAAACTCAGTTTGATAACAGTCAAGGTTAAGCAAAAATGCACTAAGCTGTAGCTCAGTGTTTAATTCCAAAAACTTCCTTTTTAAAACATTCTACTTTACCATGTAATGGCTGCCATATGTTGTTACATTAATAGTTACTTCCCTGATTTTAAAATAACATGACAAAATAGACATTAAGTGGCAAGTCTGTCACAAGCAGCCATGCCAGTGATTAAGCACAAATCGTGGGACTAGCTCTGAATACCCACATGGTAAGACCTGTTGGTCAGGGCTGGTTTTGATGATTTTTAATAAAGACTATCCATTTGTATTACTTGGCTTCAGAATTAGACAAATATTCCTTCTCAATGCTATATCTTGATTAAAGAAAAAATAATGAAAAGACCACAATGAAGTTAGGTTTTCTCTAGAACACAAGTTAGGCTCCATTTTTTTCTACCCTAAATGCTGTGGGGAATGACACATATCCAGGAAGTATTTCAAGATTGCTAACCGGCCTAACATAAAAGTACAGCATCCTAAAGGCAGGATGAAGAAAGTAAGGACAGTAGAGAGCAAAAATCTACCCACGTCTTAATGAGGGTTCTCCATCAAAAAGAATAACCAACCTGTTGATAAATGAGGGGGTAGCAAATAGAGACTGAAATCTCTCAGAATTCTGAGAGGCACACAGAATATTTGCTGACGTGTTGGTCAACTACTCCCTTAACTTACAGCAACCCTTGCTCCTCCTTATATTCCTCCATAGGTGCTTATATTACAAACACATACAGTAAGAATGAGAGAAATAAATCCTGGCTCAACCTTTCAGATGGCGGGAATTTTTAAATTCTGTATTTTTGTATCACATTAAATTCAAAACCAAGGATACTACTAAAAAGTTGGGATTTGAGGCTGCATGATTTTTAAATGGCAAACAAGATAAAAAATATGAAGCAAATTTTTAAAAAGAAAGCCATTTTACTATATATTTCTACATACCAAATTTTGGGGAAGTGATAGAAAGAGTGGTTATATCCATTATAAATAATAATTCAATCAAATGTGACTGAACAATTGTTTTTTTCTGCCTATATCATATGCCAGCCCCTGTTGGACACACAGTAATCAATGAAATGGTCCATGATGTCTAAGAACTCAAAATACAAGGGAAGCAAAATCTGTGTAAATACACAATCACTATTTCATTTGAAAAGATTCCACCACTCTCAAGCAATGTGAGCAAGTCGCTTAACCACTTTACGCGTCACTTTTCTCAATAAGATAATAATAACTACTTTATGAAACTGTTGTTTAATTATAAGAGAATCCAGGTATGGCTCTTAGCAAAAAAAAGGCTGAACAATTACCTATGTGCATCATCATTATTATTTATCATACATTACATTATTATTACAGGATACTAATACAGAAGAAGGACAACTAAGTCAGCCTTTGGGGTCATGAAAAGCTTGCCAGAAGAGGGAGACCTGAGCTGAGCCCAAAGGCACCTGGGTGAAAGTAGTATATTCTAGGTAAAAGGCACAGAAGCAGAAAGAATGGCACAGTTTTGGCTCTAGCTCTCCAAACAAGTTAACATGATTCCAACAATGTGTGTGTGTGTGCATGCTATAAATAAACAATGAGGCTGAAGGAATGGGAGAGGTAAGATCACAAAGAACATTATATGCCACAAGAAAGAATTTGGCTTTTCTTTCACAGTATGCAACACTATAGGCATTGATGATGAAGCCTGCGGTTGATGTCAGTTACGCAAATCAAGTACTTGTAAATTTCAAACATACAACAGTACAACAAAAATTTAAGGTTTGGTGGCTGGGGACTAACTTCTGTGATGTTATGAAGGAAGGGAGAAAGGGAGAGAAAGAGCAAAAGGGAGGCAAAGAAGAAAGCAAGAGAAAAAAGAGGAAGATGGAAGGAAATGAAGGAAGGAAGTAAATACAGGTAGGAAAGAGAGAAATTGGTGACCTGACAGTTTATTAACACTTCAGACTCACTAATTTTAACAGAAACAAAATAGGGCAACACATTTGCATACCTTTAATGTTATAAGATATAGCATTTCAACTCACCACATTCATCTCACATTTATTAAAATAAACTTTCTTAGACAGGGACGGATCTGTACATGTAGAAAAAACATAATTAAGACCAGTTCCTTAATGATTATTTTTGAAACTGAATAACTTTGTAAAATTTTTATTATTTTTTCTTTATTTTTTTTTAATTGAGACGGAGTCTCGCTTTGTCGCCCAGGCTGGAGGCAGCGGCAGGATCTCAGCTCACTGCAAGCTCCGCCTCCCGGGTTCACGCCATTCTCCGGCCTCAGCCTCCGGAGTAGCTGGGACTACAACGGGCGCCGCCACCTCGCCCGGCTAATTGTTTTGCATTTTTAGTAGAGACGGGGTTTCACGGTGTTAGCCAGGATGGTCTCGATCTCCTGACCTCGTGATCCGCCCGCCTCGGCCTCCCAAAGTGCTGGGACTACAGGCCTAAGTTACCGCGCCCGGCCGAAACTGAGTAACTTTTTTACTTAAGGATTCACAACGTATTTGCATAGAGAAGTGGCAGAAAGTGATGGCAAATGTGTGTCACATCGGCTCCCGCTCCCTTCCCTCTCCAGTCATGGCAGACAGGATGAATCCATCCGGTCCTTTCCCGTGCAGCCCCTCTGTGGCCTAAAGAATCACTCTCAGCACGGTGTATGCAGTTGATAGGGGCTGGCATCTGAGAAAAAACCTACTGGTTGTATGCAATTAGAAGAATGTACCTCATGTTCTTATAAAGATCAACAGAGATCTTTCCCTGGAGTACCATGCCACTTAATTTGGTTGAATATGTGTCCACTCCAGAGAAGTGTGTCAAAGAAAATGCTGTCAGTCTTGAATCAGGAGGTTAAGATGGGAATCCTAGAGTGAAGCACACTTATGGCACAGACTCAGACAACATCCAGATTTTATTACAGTCATCAGCATGCTTTCCCGTCTTCCACTTCACTTTCACGGGTAATTGAGTATTGGCTTCTATTCTATCACTGTGGCTCTTTCTGAACAACCCCTAGAGTCAAATGAAAAAGAATAAATAATACATATTTCATGGAACAACTAATTATGGATAAAGATGGTTCTACAAGTCTGCTTAAATCAACTGTGGTGAACTGAAGGTAGCATAATGTAAAATTCAGAGGAAACTATTTCCCTCATCTGTATTAAAGTAAATCAAGTGTTTGAATACCATAAGTTTTTAAGAGGTATTTATTTTGTTTTATGATTACAACTGACAGAAGAAGTGGTACCACTTTTCTCATACATTCCAGATAAAATCACACCTAACCGTAAAGGCCCTACTGCACAAAGAAAAGAAAAGAACCTTTAAAGTCACAGATTTGAATTTGATTCTTAACTTTGCTACTCATTGGCTGAATAAGAATTACAATGTAGATGAAATGAGACGATGTGTGTAATGTACCCAGCACAGTGCCTGTTCCCAGTAGGCACATGATACATACTAGTTAGCTATTTTAGCTTTGTAAAAAATAGCCATAAAGCATGAAGCAAACACGTCCTGACTTCTTTTATACTGCACCACAATTTTCCTCATTAGTCATGTTGGTGGCCTTTGTTCCTGTGCCACATGCATTTAAAAGCATTAAGTGGGCCAGGCGTGGTGCTCACGCCTGTAATCCCAGCACTTTGGGAGAGGTGGGCAGATCACTTGACGTCAAGAGTTTAAGACCAGCCTGGCCAACATGGTGAAACCCTGTCCCTACTAAAAATACAAAAATTAGCCAGAGTGGCTGCGCACGCCTGTAATCCCAGCTATTTGGGAAGCTGAGTCAGGAGAATCGCTTAAACCCAGGAGGTGGAGGTTGCAGTGAGCCGAGACCACACCACTGTACTTCAGCCTGAGTGACAGATCAAGAATTTGTCTCAAAAAAAAAAAAAAAAAGTCATTAATTGGGGCTTAGTATGTCTTCGAGTATCTTCCCTTTGCCTCACCTTCCCCTTTAAGACCATATTCACACCCAGGCAGTCAATCTTTTAGCATATTCCTTGAGGAATATCACTTTCCTCTTGTTAGCTTTACAGCCACATCTAATATTTGAGAGAATCACCAAATACTATATGAATCAGACAGCAGTAAGAAAGTACGGGGTCTACACACACAGAGTACACTGTCAGGAGGAGGGTCAAATTTGGAAACAGGGGACTTAAACTAAGAAACACTTATGCAAACCCATCAGGTAACATCACAAAACCCAGCTAAGCAGTTCTTCCACTAAAGGCCACAGAGTGGTTACGTTATCATGGCTTAGTACCTGGGCAAACTAGAAAACACTTTTCTTAGCTACTCATTTGCACCCCCCTCCCTCGGGTCTTTAGAGTGATTGATTCTTAATTGACACATATTAACTAAGATACTAATTTGTTCTATTAACTTCATCTGCTCTACTCGAGACGGTTCACACATTGATAAAAAGTTCACTGAAACAATTTTGTAAACTAGGTGTGACATTAAACACCAACAACCCAGACAGAAATTCCGAACATGAGCAGACAGGCCCAATCACCCGGATTTAACTGAAGCAAGCTGCTAATCCTTGGAGTGGCCAATTTCCAGGGTTGGGCATATGACTGGAGTTGTGAGAGCAAATGCCATCCATCCATTTCTTTTGCAGTAGAAAGTTTATTTTGTGGCACAAACGGAAAAATGGAATAAAAGTCTCCTCTAAGACAAGAGAACTGCTGACTCCTGAGAGGAAAAGTAGTATCGTCTTGGGTGGCTTTTCTCCATTAACATTCTTTCTCTGTCTCCAGCACCCACAGAAAGAGACCATCTACGTCTAATGCTTCAAAGCAGAGTTACTTGCATCTCCTAACGCAATCACATGGCACACAGAATATAAATGCCAATATATGAGTAAACATGAGATTAGAGATTAACTATTTTCCCAAGAGAAGCAGTAACCTCACATATATATCTACACATGGAACAATTAGGACTCAAGTTCAGGCTGGGGAATATCCACTACAGACAAAAATTTACTTTTATTTAGTAAACCTCTCCATGGCTATATATCACAGAAAGGAACAGAGGTGACACTGAAGGGAGTTAGCGACGATGGATGCCAGGGATGGTCACTTTTAAGACTAACTGATAAAGCTGGAAATCCCTTTCTTTTTTTTTTTTTTTTGAGACGGAGTCTCGCTCTGTTGCCCAGGCTGGAGTGCAGTGGCCGGATCTCAGCTCACTGCAAGCTCCGCCTCCCGGGTTCACACCATTCTCCTGCCTCAGCCTCCCGAGTAGCTGGGACTATAGGCGCCCGCCACTTCGGGGCACCCGCCACCTCGCCCGGCTCATTTTTGTACTTTTAGTAGAGACGGGGTTTCACCATGTTAGCCAGGATGGTCTCTATCTCCTGACCTCGTGATCCACCCGCCTCGGCCTCCCAAAGTGCTGGGATTACAGGCTTGAGCCACCGTGCCCGGCCTGGAAATCCCATTTTAACAGCTCTTGAAGGCATGGATTGCACTGCAGAATAGTAATGGTAAACAAAAAGAAAACATATGCCACATCTTCAATGTTGCTACCCTCTGTGCAACCATTTTAAAGCCTATTTCTGATCCATAATTAAAATATAGGAAACATATACAGGAGAGAACATTAACCTCATGGTCAATCCATTAACAGGATAACAATCTGTCATTCTCTTGCAAGTACAATTGTCCAGATCCATGAATACTGTCATATTATTCCAGGTTAAAAAAGAATCTGAACCATCAACAGACAGGTATCCAACTCCCCATCCCTGCATCACCCAGCACTATGATGAGGACTGGCTCCTGTCCTGCCCCTCTCCTAGCTCAGCTCCACAGCAACACTGGATGGCAGCATACACTGGCATAGCTTATGTTGCTTCTGAGCAAAAAGATGTGTAACTGCCCTTGAGAAGGTAAAGCATAGCCACAGAAAACCACTCGAGGAGGCTTAAAAACCAGTACCAAACACGAATGTTGCTCAGGAAAGGAAGAGAATGAAACGTCTGAAATAATGACAAGGCGTGTCCCCTCGCAATGGAGGCGAAGTTAGAGGTGAGCTGACACATGAGAGGGTATTTTGTAAAATCAAGAAGTACAAGAGGACGCTCACAGCAGGACATGCTGCGATCCTCTTGGAGGGACACAAGGGAGCCCAAAGAAGGATCTCTGTGTCTTATCGTACCAGTGAGATACCTAAAGCTAATCTGTCACTATTAGAGCCCTTAGATTCTCACGGCTCCCCTAAAATTACCGCTGCATTGTAAGCACAGCACCACTGCATCTAGACACATTTGTTTTTGTATTTCTTTCAGCCAAGCCTTACAACCAAACTATGAAATTTGTCTCTTTCAATACAGCTACAAAAAATAGAAATGAATTCACTGCAATGATTTCAACCAATGATCTCTGACTGTACTGCCAGTCATTTCATTATCTATTTTAATAATTTAAAGTCAGACAATACAACTAGTGTTAAAAGCTAAATTTCTTTAGTGATACAGAACATTATGGCAGAAAAAGAGCGGAAAAATTTTATGCTAAGAAAAAGCACATTAATTAGACTATTATTAGCTTATTAGATTGCCATACCACCTCCTCTTAAGATAGGTTATTTTATCCACATTCTTAATTAGCTTTTGGTAAACCAAAAAGAAGGAACAAGGAGGGCTGCCCCCACACCACAGATGAAAACACAGTGACAATTTCAATGGCACGACACACAAGATGTGAGAACCTTGGATTTATCCACTTCAGGAGTGTTCACTAGGCTGCTCAGCCCTGAGAATGTCCAGCAGAATCGAACATGATTGCCTGCCCCCAGGGAGCTGCCCTCTCAACTGAGAGACAGAGTCTCATAAGTGCTATGGTAATAATGGC
This sequence comes from Colobus angolensis palliatus, assembly GCF_000951035.1. NCBI lineage: Eukaryota > Metazoa > Chordata > Mammalia > Primates > Cercopithecidae > Colobus > Colobus angolensis. Next base: position 1,554,495 of record NW_012119821.1, on the reverse strand, counting down.
CTGCATTAGTGCACCCCAAAGGCCACATGTCATACCAGGCACTTCACTACTCTCTCCCACCCTAACTGCCCCTCAAACCAGTCATGCAATCCTAACAAAAACCTCATGATGCCTCATCCCCAGTTACATATGAGAAACTAAGGATTACAGAGGTCATGATGGTGAACACAACAATGAAAATACTAATGTTACAGTGTGTGTGATTGTTATGTGTCTAGCATTGGGCTAAGTATAGTAGAATTCTCACAGTAGCTCATGAGATGGGCCCTATTACCCCATTTTCCAGATGACAAACTGAAGCTCACACCTATTAACAGGTCATGGGAAAAACTGCCAGAATCTACATTACAGACCATCGCCATGAAACAAGAGAGAGCACCAGGGCATCATTTTAGAATTGTTGTGACAGCACCATGTTTGTGTCTGTGGCAGAAATTCCCGCAACAGCAGAGATGGACCAGCAGAAAGAAGCAGGGGGAGGGAAGCAGGAGACTACATTAATCCACGTTAGAAGAATACAGCAACAATTGACACAGAAATTCCCAAAAGGAATCCTTGGGATGAGTCCAGGCTGCATGTTGTTTATTTACAGTTTTACTGTATTGTGTATTAGAAAACACAGGTAATTGTACTGTAACTCATAATCTCATGGAAACTGTTAATTAAGATGGGACTAAAATAAGTCAGTTAAAAAACATACTAAGTCTAAGCTAAAAATAAAATGATATAAATTGAAAAATAAATTATGTAAATGACATGTATAACACATTACTTTTCTTTACTTATATATTTTTACACTTTACATATAATATAGATGGTATATATTATGTTATTCATTATACCATCACAATATAATTATGCTATATAACAGTTATAAAATATTAATATGCTATATAATATATAAGTTATATATGCTATAAATATATAATATGCTATATAATATTTATAAAATATTCAGTAGGTATATTTATAAAAGAGATTGCAGGAGGACCTGGGAAGAATCAGTAAGTTTGGAAATCAGAATGAAGGCACAGGACTGTCAGCAGAGAGCAAAGGTAATGCCAAGGACACTAAGGAGGGAAAGGCCATAGTATCCTGATGACTCTTGCAAGTATGTGGGGAGATGGGCAGAAGAAAAGGGATGGCGAGGGTCCTCCCTGGGGCCCCAGGTGGGCTGTGGTGCCCTTCTCTAAGACAGCAAATGTCAGCTACCACTAGGAGGCCTAAGAGGAATGACAAGGCTGGGAGGTGCTGAGCTGCAGCCCTGAGAGACTTCCAAGGGGAGTTGCCCGTAGGCAGCTCAGAATGGAAAAGATTATTTGCATGAAATATAACTTTAATCACTAGAAACAGCAATAAGGAAATTAATAAATTATACATGCTGCCAGAACTTCAGACCAAAAGAAAATAACAAACACTATTTACTGTTTCCCCCCCTTAATTCGTGGCTTTCTTACGGCAAATACAGAGTTAGAGAACAGTCAGCTATAAAATACTTTCTTCACAACATAAAACAAATGAGTCTCACTTCATGACTGAGGCAGGCCACACCGACAGTGTCACAGAACATTATAAGCCACAATGAGATGCCCAGCTTTTCTGAGACTAAGTTATGCAGCACCAAGGGTCAAACAAGGCCATTCTCTCCTTACAATCCCTCCCAAAAATGACTCCCATCCCGGAGGCACCAGAAGTTTCAACTACAGCCATTCCACTTGCATGTGATGATGTAAATCTAATTCAACACACAATTCCACCTCAATCCCAGGGGTGCAGCTCCCACACAGAAGACCGGGATATGGGCCATAACAGAAAGTCTATTACCTACAAAAATCTGCACTTCCCAATCAGCATCTACCTGAACCTCTGCCCACCACACACTTTCCTTAGTAAAAATCAGAACCAAGAATAGCTTTTGATGCAAAGGCAGAACAAACACTTTCAGGCATGTTTCTTCTTGCCTTTGCTGACCATCCTCTTCTCTAACTCAGAGGTTGGCAAACTTTTTCTGTAAAAGGCCCAGAAAGCAAATATTTTTCATTTTGCCAGCCATATGGCCTCTGTTGCAACTACTCAACTCTGCCACTGTAGCACAAAAGTGGCAATAATCAATACCTGAACAAGTGAGCACGGCTGTGTTCCAATAAAAGTTTTTTTTATATACAAACATGTAGGCCAGATTTGTTCAGGGGGCGGATTTGGCCCATGGGCTGCAGTTTGCCAATCCCTGTTCTAATTAAGCAAATATTTGCCTTCTCTGCCCAATGTCCCTCTTACCAGAACTTTCAGGTACCTTGAAACATGGTCATTATTGCCTTTCCCTCTTCCCACTTTGAGATCCTTCTGGACTCTAGGCTCTGCTTCCTCGTGAAGGCTACAGTATTTACTTAATAATAATAATGACAGAAGAGCAGTAACAATGACAGAAGAATAATAACAGAAGTTAAGATTTATTGAGCATTTATGATGTGGCAGGCATCACGCTAGATTCTTCATAAACACTGTCTCACTGAATCCCAAAAACAATCTAATGAGATAGGTACAATGATCATTTCCATTTTACAGATGAAACAATGAGCCTGGGAGGGGTAATACTGTCTTCTTACGGTCACACAGAGTAAAACTGAGTTCTAACTCAAATCTCTCTGGATCCAGAGCCAAAGTTCTTAACTGGTGTCTGAGCTGCTTTTCAGAGGCACAAATGTCTGTCTAGATAGAAGGCATCCCTCGGGCTTCTCCCTTACACTGTCCTCTTGGGGTCTACGCTCTGTGCTGCCACCCACACCCTGCTGGACAGTGGCAGGCCCAGCCAGGTGGCATCTATCACCTTCAAGCAGCAGCTCTTCTGCTTTTCACAAGCTTTTAACATTCAACATAAACACGAGTACAAGCAACAGATACCATCCAACATGACTGGAAAATGTTACACTTAGGCTTATTTTTCCACCCTCCAATCACAATGATGCACATAGGGGGATGAGAGAGCATCAGGGATCCTCAGTATGTCCCTCAGGATCAGAGTGGGAGTCCTGACATGGCTGGCATTCCCAAAACACATCACACGTTCCCAGGAATATCCCTAAATGGAAACAAGGCTGGGGAGGCCAAAAAAGGGAGAGATCACGTACACACAGAAAGTGGTGGTCTCAGTGAGCACTGGGTAGGGAGAGCTGCTCCTCAAAAGGATCCAATAGGCAAATTTAAAATGAAGTCAATGAGATAATTTTTAAAAATTTTTTTAGGAGACAGGGGCTCACTCCTCTGCCCAGACTGGAGGGTGGTGGTACAATCATGATTCACTGCAGCCCTGAACTCCTGGGCTCAAGTCATCTTCCCAAGCAGCCGGGACTACAGGCATGCACTACCATGCCCAGCTAAGTGTTTCATTTATTTATTTTTGCACAGATGGGGTCTTGCTATGTTGCCCAGGTTGGTCTCCCAATTGCTGGCTTCCTTCAAGCAATCCTCTCTCCTCAGTCTCCCAAAGCATTGAGATTACAGGTATGAGTCACCATGGCTGGCCAATGAGATGATTTTAAAACCTGTTCTCTTTATCTCCTCAGTAAGGGAAAGTACACTTGTAACACTTCATTGTAATTTCCCCCATTTTGTTTAAGGAAAAGGTTAAAAATCATCAACGACTTGGACCCCACTGAATGTACAAGTCATCATTCACACAACAGAGCAGAGAGGAAATGTGAGCAAATTCATGAAAATTTGCATTCAGCCTGGAAATGCAGCTACAGCATATGTCGCAAGGGCATCTGAGCCTATCGTTTCTCACCATCAGCCTCCCCATCCTATTGCTTTTCATTTGCTGAACTGTGTTCCCATATGGCAGCAGGTCATAACTGGGGTTTTGAAGATGAGGCTTCTGCTCACCTTCCATCACACTGATCACCTTGCTGCGGCCACCTGCATTCTTGCACACTAGTGCAGAGGAGACCTCTTGCTGCTGGGAAAATGCTGCAGAGCAGATGCTCGCCCAGAGTGCTCTGTGCAGTCTCTGTGCAGGAAGGATGTTCTGACATGGGCTTGAGGGACTAAGTCCTAAACACATGTCCCCTTTCCTTCTGTGGCTACTCGTATAAGACACATTTGATGGATACATTACTTCTAAATAGCTGCCACTGAAGCAATCTGTACACACAGCATCAGACTGAGACAGTGAACATGACAGTGCGTGTGCTGGATCTTCATTCCCCAGTGTAAGAAACACCCAAAGGACACGTTTCAGAAGTGAAGCAGAATTTGGTCAAAATTTAACAACTGAAAAATAGGTACAGTTGTCAAAAAGGATAAAAGAGACTGTGTGAAAAAGATATGCTAAAGGAAAAATACATATATACACTGTGAGTCTTTTTTTTAAATGATATAAAAACTCCACAAGAACCAGTGAATACAAAATCAAAAACAGTTTTAAAAAATAGTTTTTATCCCTGAATTGTGTTGTTGTTGCTTTCTTTTTGCAAAATAATAATAATAAGAATACTGGAGATTTCTCTTTGTATCACACATGCTTAAATTGTAGACACCTGCTCCAACGCATTTTCATCAAATATTCTCTTTGATGTTGACAAATAAGAACAACTAGTAAAATCTTGACTAAAATACCACTGATGAAGTAAAATTATAACTCAAAATATTTTTCAACAACACTAATACATTTGCAACATTACCAAGAGTTTCAAGCAGTAAGCTAAAGGTTTTAAACCAATGACATGTATAACTAAATAAATATAACTCCAGGTATTCTTACCTCAAGAGACAAACTGACATGACTTTTTCCAAGTGAGAGATTAGATTTACCTCTATGAAAATTGACTTACAGCAAGTTTCTTAAAGCTAAGACTTTTAAGTCTTAAAAACTTCATAGCTAATTCCACATAAATAAAACAAAGTTTTCAGTCAATACTTTTGCTTGGGTAGATACCTAAAAGTATTAGATGTATCTTTGAAAAAGCATGAAATTACTATTATACATCCCACACACAGCCATCACTTTTATGTCACATTATATGCATACAACCTCAATACTCAGCCTCGATAGCACTTTTTCATTTCTTAAACACTCTACTATCAATTTCTTAAATACTCTCCTATCCAAAGCTAGGGTATAGTTTCCCTTAGCCACACAGTAAAAAATTAAACAGTTCATGAATTAGCACCTATGCAATTTTTAACCCGGTGACAGGAGACACTATTCTAAGAAAAGTACTATCCAAGGTGAAAAGCATGATAAGCATACTATAGTGTTTTATGCTTTCTCCTGAAAAATTAGTATGTCTTTGCCAAAACTAATATGCAAATATTGCATAGAATTTCCCCTGGAACACGAAAGCTTCCTGACAGAAGACGACTCACTCAGTAACCAGATAATAAAGTCTCAGCGGCCAAATGACCTGAAAACAATCCCATCTTAAGACCAGATAATCACTACAGATAAGTCACATAATTAGGCAAAAATGCCCAGAATATTAAAGAAAGCAAAGGACACATGATTGATACAGAATATCAGTTGTTAGAACGGTCTACATAATTCATTCCAAGCTGACAATGTATAAATCCCAATGTGTCCTATAAATTCGAAAAGCAAAGTCCAAAACTCAACGATAACACATTATTCTAAACAAAGAACGGACAGAATGTAGATTCAATTAATGATTATTTGAAATAAAACAGAAAAGATACAAGCTCCCTGATAAAAAGCAAAACAGTCACTGCACCCAGGATATTTCGAGATGTTATTTGTCATATTTACACAAAGAAATTCTTCCCAGTTCTTTCAGACCACGGTACTCCAAGCACTGTGGCTGAGGGTAGCAAAGAAAACAAAACTCTCACCAGAAATAAACCCAGTCCAGAAAAAGAAAAAACACTTTTTCTTTAAGTATCCTGTAGACCTACAAAGAACACAGACAGAAATACTGCCAACTACAGCCATTTGCATGTATGCCTTAGGCTGTTGACTACCTCTTACCCCTTTCAGCAGGAGTTTAATACCAGAATTTTCCATCATCCAAATTATTCCCTTTGCTTACTTTCCAAAGTGCTTCACTTAATTCTTTTAAGTCACCAGGGTCCTAATTAGCGGTGAGGAGAGGCAGTCAGCTGTGACGCCTGAAGAAGTTAATGTAGCATAGAAAGGGCCTTGATTCCAAGATGAAACCACACCCATGGTAAGTTTACGTGGAAAATGGCCATTTTAGTAAAAACTGTTAGCCTAACATCGCAGTACCTGAACACTCATTACAGATCTGAAACCTAACAGACAAAATTATTACTTCTCTCCTAAGATAGTCAACCTCCTCACAGGAAGATTCAGAACTAAACCTGTTTAAAAAAAACAAATGGCTGTCCTTAATAGACAGCAAAAGCTTTCATTTAAAAATATGCACGTGCTTGCACACACACACACCCTAGATTAAGTGTTAATAAACTAATAAACACTGCTTGAATGGCCCCTTTTTTTTTCCTGTTCTCTCTCATAAGTTTCGTATGGAAAAAAAAAAAAAATCACTGTTTTCTAAAGCCCAGAGAAGCTGGGCTCCAATTCCACCCCTTCCACCCCAACAAACTCCAAAATAGTGAACAATAACCAACCGCTGACACGTAAATAGCCCTTACCACATGCCAGGCAGTGTTCTGAGTAATCTATATATATATTAACTTAATCTTCATAACAACCCCATGAGAGAGGTACTCTGTATTCCCCATTTTACACAGAAGGAAATTGAAGCTCAGAGAGATTAAGTAACTTGTCCAAGGTCACACAGCTGATGAGTGGCAGAGCTGAGAATGAATGCACAAAGCCACAGGACTATGCTGTAAAAACAGGCAACACAAAGGAGAGTCCTATTGCTCTGCTCAGCAGGAACGTTTAGAGAGAAAAATTGTCAGAAATCACGGTTTTTAAAGCTTCCCATAATGAAAACAATTGGGAATATTTGGAGACAAAGTTATCTTCCAATATCGCTTTCCCATTGTTTCTATATAATTGTTTTTAGCTATTCAAAAGGGATACCCTTTTAGAAGCCTTTTTAGCCAACATTTCAAAACCAAGACCATGGAGAATTAGGAAGGTATAGGAGACCACAGGGAAGCAAATTGCCAGATTCAATGTTACCTGGCGCTCTTGAGCCTGGATACTGCAGAAATCGCTACATCAGTTCAATAAACCACATTTCATAAACTGGTTTGAAAGCACTTTAAAAATAAAAGGACTGATAAAAACTTTTTGGAGAATAAGTTTACAAGCTATCAGTTGTCTTAAATAATACTATTTAATCCAGTAATTTCTCTCTTGGCAGTTTATCCTTAGGAAATCACCAGAGATGCTCACAAAAGTTAATCTGCAAGGGTATTTGTTATAAAAATGTTTAAAATATGTTATTTCTAATTTTTCAGTGTCCAAAACAGGGAAAATAATTAAATTGATTACATCTACATAATGAAAGAAAACTTGCACCTACAATATTAAGAATGTTTAAACATGAGGAAAAAACAATAAAAAGTTATATGAAGAGAATATAAAATTTCCTTATACAGCAACATATCAAATAGCATGTCCATATACTTTATATAAATAAATACACAATATCATAAATAATAGTCATCACTGGGTGGTTAGACTAATTTATATTACTTTTCATATTTTCCTATGTTTCACAAATTTCCTAACATGAATAGTTATTAATTTTATAATCTGAAGGGAAAAAATAAAATTTTTAAGAGTAAAGGGATTAGGTCATGAAGCCTAAATTATACACTAAAATTACAATCAAATCAGTCTTACTTCCTTCTTGGATATCACTAGAGACTGAAAGATCCTGACACTGCAGTATATACAGAAAATGTGGATTTTAACAAGGGATCAGACAGTCCTCATAAAATTCTTGTACACAAAGTAGAGAAATGTGAGGTGGCTAAGAGAGTTCACAGAGTTCAAACATCACGGATGAGCAGATGGCTCACAACAACAAAAAGGGCCTACTTCTAAACTCTGACCTTGTCTTATCCAAAGGTTCACTTTTCAGACTCATAGCTAGCACAAAAGTAGGAAAGAAGAGTCAAATATGTCAATGACAGGTATCCAAACCAAGTAAGAGCCACCAATATTGACTACGCTTCTGGAACAGAATCTAGCACCAATTTAAACTCTGGAGTCTTCCAATTCTAGAGATCATCCATACACAGGATTTTCAAATAAACATTAGCATTGATTCAAACAATTCTGACAGGCTGACATGCTGGTCTGAAATCAAGATGCTATTTAAAAGGGTTACCAAACGTAAAGCTGAGCATTTAGCTCAATAACAATTTTACAATTGTCACTGGGCAAATTTCTGTGAAGCAATGACCATTTTAGACTAGTAAGAATCAGTATAACATAGCATTTTTGATGAAGAGAGTTAACCCCACTGGAAGATCCTATCTGAAAGTGTTGGGTATGTTTCTGACCTTCTCATTTGAAGAGGAAATTCAACATAACTGAGTAAGTCCAGAAGGATGTGATCAGGTACATTCAATGTCTGAGAAGGAATATTCAAAGAAATTGGGACTATTTAACTAGGAGGGCATTTAAATGGATCTAATGTTAAAATGTTTGCTCTGTGATCCTGTGAAAAGGGAAATCAACTTATTCTTTTATGCTAGAACTTACAGTCTATTTCTGTCTCTACCACTCCACAGAAATGGCTCATCAAGGTCAGCAATGACCTTCAATTTTCCAAATCCAAAAAGCACTTCTCTATCCCATATTAATAGACCTTGGTAGCATTCAATATAGAGCGCTATGCCCTCCTTAAAACACTATCTCTTAGACTCCTTCATCTCAGGGACAATTCATTCTTGTCTCCTCTTTCTAGTTCTTACTTTACTCAACCTCTAGATGTCAGAGAATGATCAACTCTCAACCTTCTCATTTTTCTATTCTCTGTCAGTGATTTCATCAATTCCTGTGGGTTTAAATAGTCTCTGTGCTGATAACTACCATATTTAAATATCCGGTACAGACTTCCTCTGCACTCCAGACTCTCATATATAATCAGAATTTCAAATATATTTTGGCAAATATGCCAAAAGAAATTCCTGATTCTACACCCTGCTCCTCAATTTGAGTCTTCCCTTCTCAGCACAATACACTCAGCTGCTCCAGCCAGAACCCCGTCAATCATCTTTGTAATGACCCTTGCCCTTACCTGCCACATTCTGTCCAATGGTAAGTCTGTTCTGTCTCTAACACAGGCCTCCAATCAGCCCACTTCTCATCTCTGTGGCTGCTACAAGCAAGAACGCTATTAAGCCAGGTGAGCATCATCTCTCTCTATGAAACAGCTTGCCAACAACCTCCTAATAGTATCCAGGCCAATTCTGACAGCATCAAAACAAGGCCTGCTTAAACATTAAGCTGGATTATGAGCCTTGCCTGCTTTAAACTCTAAGACTTCCCTCCTGCACGTCGAGGAAAAAGAAAAAAATCCATAAATCTTTACCATTGCCTCAAGATCCTTGAAAACCAGGTCCCTTTATCCCCTCATACTCTATTTAGTACCATTCTGCTCCTGCTTGGGCTACACTATGCTAGTTTGCTCTCATTTGCTTAAGCACAGTAAATTCCTGGTCATGAGACCTTCACACAGGTAGTTCCCAGACTCTGGCAATACTGGCTACTCCTTTCCATTTATGTCTTAGTTTAAATGTCACTTCCTCAGAAAGTCCTCCCTTGATGGTCCTGTCTGATGTATGCAACCCTTGTCTCCCAACTTTCTATCTCAGTCCTTTGTCTCTCATCTAGGGAATTTATCACAACTTCCAAAAATTTTATTATTGATTTTTGTCTCTCTTTAACCCCTCCTCCTTGGAATATCAGCTCCAAGAGGAAAGGGCCCCTCCTGTCTTATTCCTCATTGCATTTGCAGACCTCAAAACCTTTTAAAATGTTGAATATGGAATAAATAAGAATGAGACTTCACCTGAACATAAAATCTTACTAAAAATAAGAGCTGAGAATGAAACAGCCTTGTACATGTATGAACTGACAATCTTGGGAAAAGAGTTTAAGCAGGAACTGGGTGACTCGCTTTTATTAAAAATGACATAAAGGACATTCTCATGCTGGGTGGGATACTGGGTTCAATGATAATTAAGATCCCTCCGTGAGTTTTCTAGTTTTATAAATAGAATTCTTAAGGAGTTTCAAGTTGAAGATATACTCCCAAAGTAGCAAATATTACATTATTTCTTAATGAGTAGAAACTCTCTCTAAAACAACCCCACAAAACCACTTCCTATCCTAACCGAATATAACTTCTCTGAAGTTAAATCAGTGCAGGCTGCCATGGTGCTCCCTGTCAAGTGTGGTTTGGGATGATGACAGTCCACAGTGACTTTATCTCTGAACTGTACAAAACATGGCCCAGAAACAGGTTGGATGCTCTAGAAAACCCATTTGTGGTAAACCTAAAGTTCCACTCTTCATTCATTTGTGATGCTGCTCTGTAAACACACCAGGATCGCTTTATTTAGTGTTACACCCATTAATAATGCAGAGATCTTTACACAGGCAGGCAGAGAAAATTAGTCCTGAGTGATTTCGTTACTACAGTGTATACACAAAGTCAAAGGGACTGAGCATCTCATTACGTCTGATGTAGAGGTTGCTGGCAATATAGACATTAGTCACTGAGCTGAAAACCACTCAACAAAGGAATTCAGGCAAGTTTTCTACCTCACTATCTTTTGGAGTCTTACCTTCAACCTGTTGCTATAATTTTTATCTACCTCACAGGTACATGAAACTACCATAGCAGAAAACTTAAGACTAGTCCAAGATAATTTCTTCTACTTCTTTAGCTTCCTTCATCTTCAACAACCTCCTCCAAATCTTATTTTATTTTATTCTATTTATTTATTTTGAGACAGAGTCTTGCTCTGTCACCCAGGCTGGAGTGTGGTGGCGCGCGATCTGGGCTCACTGCAAGCTCTGCCTCCCGGGTTCAGGCCATTCTCTGCCTCAGCCTCCTGAGTAGCTAGGACTACAGGTGCCTGCCACCACCATGCCCGGCTGATTTTTTTGGTATTTTTAGTGGAGACGGGGTTTCACCGTGTTAGCCAGGATGCAAATTTTTTTAACTGAAATAATAAAACTTTGGCAAACATTTGCTTCTGATAACTCCATTTGCCGGCAGATTAGATAACGCACTGCTAGATACTACAAAATCGATGCAAAGAAGCCTGAGACCTTGAGCTTTGTCCTTATACAATTTGTCACCAAAAAATGTTTTGCAAGAAAATGGTAAACTTTTTAGATTTCTTTAATAAATCTTTTTATAGCATCCAGTGTTGACAATGCTGTGGAGGAATAACGTGTGAGAAAGCAGAGACATAAACTCTGACGGCCTTTCTAGAGGACTAGTGGGCAATACCTTTCCATTTAAAACGCAAACTCCCTTTGATTCAGCAGTCTCACTGCTGAAAATTTACCATATGTACATACTCTAAATAGATTAAAATAAATATATAAGGATGTTCATTGTAATATTACTTGTAACAGCAAAAACTTAGAAAACTCCAAATTGCCTATCAGCTCTCAGATAGTAAACCACAGTACCTCCATAGAATAGGATCTTATGTACCTGCTAAAAAAAAAAGAAATAGGTCCCTACTGCTACTGAGGATAAACCTCCAAGATACACTACAGAATATAAGCAAGGCATGGGTGTACACCTAAATATTCTGTATTGAAGTTCTGAAGGCATATATATATATAACTTAAAAGTGGTTACCTCTGAGAAACATGACTGAGAGAATATGACTTTCACTTTTTATTCTAAACTCTGCTGTACTGTTTGAATTACTTTTATTATGTGTATTGGTTATTTCATTAATAAAAATAGTAACTATATGCAGTATTTCCTGCATGGTCTGCAAACACCTGTTCGCTCTCTGTAGAAGTAGAAAAGAGAACATTCTTTCCTTCTTCTTCAGACTTGAGCCTTCATATAGCAAACCACAGAGCCTACTAGTAGACAGGGACCACCCTCCCGAACCAGTCCAGGTGACGCCCCCCCCCCCACTCACTCTTTCCTCTTTTCTGTGGCCGTGGTGCATGAATTAAGAGAAATCTTCCTTTCTGTTCTTCCGATTATAGAGCTAGAGTCCATCCCTGAAAAGCTAACTTGAAAGATGATGAAAAGCATTATTCCATCATAAAACATAACAAATAAAATCACTGCTTTCCCTAATGCTATTTATTATATAATTACAGTTGTCCCTTGGTAACCACAGGGGGTTAGTTCCAGGAACCCCACAGACACCAAAATCCAGGTATACTGAAGTCTTTCAGCACTTTGCAACCCACATAAATGAAAAGTCAACCCTCTGTATGAGGGTTTTACAGCCAGTGAATACTGTACTTTTACTGATACAGAACCCACGGATATGGAGGGCCCACTATATTTACTGAAAAAAAATCTGTGTATAAGTGGATCCACACAGTTCACCTATGTTGTTCAAAAGTCAGCTCTATATTACAAAAACAAACAAATGAAAATGTTTTCCAATTCAAAGTATATCATCTGCCATTCTTCCAAGACCCATGAAAACCAGACAGATCAGGCACTAGTCCAACGGGTTTTCTGTCCCCGTTTAGAATCTTATGTTTGCCTACCTCAAAACACTAAACAACTCTTTCATCTAAAATTACCTCTATACGAAAAATAATAGTATACTAAAGCTGAAAAGATGACATGGAAGCTACACTGAAAATTTGTGATGTTGAAGATCTTAAAGAATAGTTGAACTTTATTTTGTACTTATTCTGTCAGAGACTTATCTCCAACCCCACTGCGGGGTGGAGTAAAAAAAAAAAAAAAAAAGTCACTGAAAAGCATGTTTCTGTTTTACCTATAATTTGACCTTGAGACTTGAGGTAGGGAGGCTACTTACTTAATATCAAGGGACCTTTCCAAACTGTATAAAAATAATCCCTATTATGTTTTCTTTTGTCAGAAGGTCATGATACATAGGCATTTATTAAAATTTCTTTATGTGTTCATTATTTTTTAGCTTTACTGACAGATATAGAAAACAAGTTCATTATCACCTGAAAAAGTCTAATATCTCCTTAGCTAAAAACTACTACTACTATATCTGATATTTTATAAGTATTACGACCAAAAATGTGATTTCATTTTTGGTAGTGAGGTATAAAAGTAATTAGTAAAATGAACAAAATTGTTGCCTGGTGCACTGAGCTGTCTGTGGTACTGAAAAATAACACCAAAGCTGAAATTTACTGAGCTGGTATCTTACAAAGCCTCCCCATACTGTTTTAATTCAAGCACTTCCGTCCATGACTCACCTGAACCATCTTATTTTGCCAGAGTGTGTATAAACATTTTATAAAAGGTCACACAGACTTGCTTTCCAAAGTTCTCCATGAAAATGTCAGGGCCTCCTCTTGCTTCATTAAGCAATTCCAGAGGACACAGAGCCAGAAAGTCAGTTATAACACTTACTTTTCCTGAACGCAGTGAGAAATCACATCATGCACCAGAAATCTACACTGGCTAGCTTTAACTTTCTGATTATCATACTGATATGCTAAAAAGAAAAAGCAAAACTGTTCTTTTAGATCATATGCTACATCCAAGGACACGCTATGAATGGCAGCATAACCTTGCATTTAGTTTCTTAACTCAAAGTTAATTGATATATCTGGAATCATTTAGCATGAGTTGGGAAGTGCTCATTAGCTTAAAACTTTTTATGAAAAAAAATACATGTACAGCAGTGACATGAATAAATAAAAAAGGAGGGGGGCGTAATTCATCCTTTTTCATGCAATTCATCCTTTTCCACGCATACACATAAGCCTGGGCAGTTGGTTTCATTGCATTTCAGAGTAAGGTATTTGACAGCCCTGTTGACGCTCTTCTCTGGACGAATTAGAACATCTTTACTTTTTTCTGGTTCTTGACTTCTGTTTCAGGGTCTTCACATTTATTTGACCCTTCTCCATTTTATTTTATTTTTTAAATAAAAGTATCTCATGTAAGAATTTGGAGTTTCAGATGAAAGGAGAAATCTCTCTACATAGTACACCGAGTAACAAACCTACATCCAAAATAATTAAATGATATGATCCAAGCATCTATTTTGAAATTATCTTAAGTGTAGTGGGTTTAACAGAAGCCACATATCATATAAAATAAACCCACTTTTAAAACATATAACATTCTATAATGTCTATGTTGCCCAACAGTAAGGAAGTTCACTGTGCATATTTGCCGTGGAGGGTCATTCCATGTCATTTTTCTCACCCATGCAATACATACCCTAATCAAAATACATGTGCACATGCATGACTGAAATAGTCCTCAAAATTAGCCAATGAGTGGAATGCTTTCAAGCATTAATCTATAAAAATATGATGTTTTTATTAACTTCTGTAAGTTTTAAGCGTTCTAATATCAATTTTTTTAAATAAATAGTTAACATTTGGTAGCTCTTCTTAGACTCCTATGAATTACTTCAAAAAATCTCCCAGTGATTCTTAAAGAGTCAGTGTTTTCAAGACACTTTGTTCTTGATGTTAATACCAGCAAATGTCCTCCTCCATGAATGTTTGTTTAGCTGTGTGATTTTCAGAAGGAACAGGCAATAACACAAAGGTGATATTTAATAAAACCCAGCAAGGTCTCTCATTTCAGAATCACTAAGCAAAACATTTTTCAAGTTAACTTGATTTTTAAAAATATGTAAAAACATTTTGGAACCATCTTTTAAGTTTAAGTGAATTTATATACCAAACTTTTGGATTTAGAGAGAAACTGCAGAAAAAGAAATATCCATGTTTCAGGGTTTTTGGCATGTAGCAGCAGATTGCAGAGGGAAGCATTATGGCCTGGAAGCTAGGACAGGGCTGGTTCTCACTGTGCACTGTCTAGCTGTGTGGCCCGGCAAGCTACCTCTGCTGATTTCAGATTCCTTACCTGTAAACTGAGTCAAAGGACCATTAAACCTATTTTGTTCTTTCCAGCTCTAATTGTCTACTCTTCAAGTCAAAATGAAAAGACAAATTTCTAATGTTTAAGTTATATTTTAGTATCTCTTTAAAATGTTCAAAAGAATCTCAAAAGCCCACCATCACTAGTATTGAATTAAAGATGAATCTACGTAAACTGTTAAAACTTTTAAAAATTTCAATGTGTTCATCTCATTATGTCAGTGCAGTTTTGTTATTTATTTCCGAGTAGTCTCACTCTCTCTAATTATCATTCTCCATCCTCATCCATTCAAAAATACATTTTTCAAAGTTTTACAAATATAAAGGCAAGGTGAAGTAATTTCTCCCTCCGCATTTGGAGTGATGTGCAGCATTATTTTGTCTGGGCAATCATTAAAAATGATTTCTCCCATATTTACTTTGTGTTTGCTAGTTACCAATTTAAAATTAATTTAATTTAAATTAATACTAAATGATTTCAATGGCAAATCCTATATAAGGTTTTAAATTGAAAGGCAGCTTAAAATTGAGGCAGTCTAAAGGAAGATGGCCTAAATTAAGGGTCTCATAGTACCACCAAATGTCTCACAACCGCTCAAAAAAGAAAAGAAGAAATCAGAAAATACATAGTGCAAATTCTCACGCACCAGGACCACAGGCCTGAGCCGCTGCGCCTCCCACACAGTGCCAATTCTAAGCTGGAAAAAAATCCCAATCTAATTTTCGAAAACTCTATACTTAATTGAATTTAAAAGGCTTAATATTCCTTTGTAGGCTAACGACTGACAAGATGACCCAGAGTTTGATAGAGCATTCTGATATGCATACTAACAGCCAAATACAGAGCTCCTGGCTGCATTTAAACAAAATAAGTATTAGGAAAAAAAAAAAAAAAAACTCACAAGGACAGTGGCCTTAACTCTTAAATTACATTTTAAAAAATACTTAATGATTGGATATACACAATTTGCATTCTAAACTTACAACAGTTTTTTTTAACGGTGGGGGATTTAGGAAATGGTTAGATCTTTTCCCATATCTCATTTACATAAATTAGCCAGCAACTCATCACTCAATTTTCTTCTCTATGCTAAATTATAGAAGATTATATAGATACAATCTCCCATAATGACGCACCCACTAGGAAGAGGTGTCTCAGAGAAGAACACAAGTTCATTCTAGATTAAAACTAGTGCATAACTGGCCTTAAGGAACAAAACGTAACTGATCTGGAGAAAAGGATCCACCTACTGAGGAGAAGTAAAAATCTTAAGAGTCCAACAAATACATCTCAGAAAATGCTGCATGCTTAGATGCTACCCTGCCTTGTGTTGTTTTCCACTTCCTGAAAGAACAGGTCAGGTGCTAACATAACAACACAGCGTGTGTCTTCTGTAACCTCAAGCAAGGACACGACGGCTTGGAAAAAGCCTCTGCTGCCTCGCGTTTCTCTAGGCTGACTGCAGGGCTTTGGGTCGTTCATAAACAGCAGGACCTAAGTTACCTGTATTTCCCTGGCGTGGTACACGATGATCAGACCGAGCAGGATGATCGTGGAGAGACTGATAAGGCATTTCAGAGCTAAGGAATACAGCGACGCCTGCAACACAGTCAGACAGAAGCACTTTTAAGAAAGAAGCACTTTTAACCACCTTCCAGGCCCCCAGAGTCAGTCAGTCCCCCATAGGTGGACCTGAACTCACAGAAGGAAGATAAGGGGAGAGGGGTGCACCTGTCTTGGCTCTGTGATCTGTCAGAGCATTCAGCCTCAAAACCAGAAGAGATGAGAGTAGACCTGGAAAGACGCGTGGCTGGGCTGCCGGGTCCACGCCATAGAGAAACGAAGCGCTGCTGCTCCAGGCTAGCAAAACCAGAGAGGAACTTCCTCCTGAGTTCAAGAGAGCGGGTTGAAAGGGCCCTCCTGAACATAATTCACCGGGGGATGATTACACATGGTTTCCACCGACGCCCAGAACCACTTACTAAAGGTGCGCGAATGCGCTGGGCACTCTTAACTGCCTGGAGAACTTTGGCTGCACGCGGAAAGGGTTCACCTCCGAGTTGTTCAGCTGACTAGGGATGTGCGTCCTAGACGCGCCCGCCGTCCTGGCGGGCTCCCTTGACAGTTCTGGGGAGGCTGGGACCCGCAGGCAAAGGGTCCCCGCCAGTGCCCATCCCAACCACCCAGTGCCCGGCTCCAGTAGCGTGGGCAAGGGTTCAAGCCTGTACCTTGTCGTAGGCGCCCCACGACAGCTCGGTCTCGATGACCATGACCACGATGCCGAACATGCCGAAAATGAGCGCGTAGTCGCTGAGCCGCTTGCGCTTTTCGAACAGGGCGCGCCGGTGGCCCAGCTTGTAGCCGATGTTCTGGTTTTTCTTTTTGCTGGACTTGGTGCCACTGCTGCTGCCGTGCCCGCTCCCGCCACCGCCGCCGCCGCCGCCGCCTCCTCCGGTGCTGCCTCCGCCGCCGGTTCCATAGAGCGCCAGGTTGTTGGAGTTGTTGTGCTCGGGCTTAGATACCACGATCTCAGGGGCTGAAGACGAAGCGGCGGCGGCGGCTGCAGACGGGGAGGACGCGCCGCCACCTCCTCCGGCAGACGCGGGGGGCTGCAGGGGCTGCGCCTCTGAGTCCATCTCGTGCAGGTTCCGGCGGGACGCGCTCAAGTTGCTGAGCGGCCGCATGACGCCCCCGTTGTACCTGCAGCTGCTCATGGCTATTTCGGTGAAGGGGTTGCTCTCGCGGCGCGCCTGGGGCTGGTGGTGCTGGTGGTGCGCCGGGTGCGGGTGGTGGTGGTGCTGCGAGAGCGGGGGCCCGGAGCCCAGGCTGCCAAGGCTGCCCGTGGGGCTGGCGGCGGGCTGCAGGCTGTGGCACTGGTGGTACTGGGAGGCGGACGCGGGCTGCTGCGCGTACTGCTGCCGGAGCGCACTGGCATGGCTGGACGGCGTCAGCTCGCTCACATTGAGCTGGCTGCCCCGGCGCGACGAGCAGCAGCAGCAGCAGCACGACGAGCCCGACAGCGGCGAAGAGGTGCGGGTCCGGAAGGCGCCGCCGGGAGAGGAGGTGCGGAGCAGCAGGGACAGGTTATCCCCCGCCCCCGCCGCCGGGGCACCGGAGGAGGAGCAGCTGTTGCACCGGAGGCATGGGCTGCTGCCGCCGCTGGCCGGCTGCTGGTGCGCGAGGTGCGGGTGGTGGTGGGGGTGCGGGAGGGGCGCGAAGGGCGGGCACGGCTTGTCCTGGCTCTGTTGCTGCTGCTGGCAATGCAGGTGTGAGGAGCGCGGCGGCGGCGGCGGCTGCTCCGGGAAGAAGCCGCGCTGGAACTGCAATGGGGTTTCCATGTCAGGGCTGTTAAAGCTGCAGGGAGACCAAGCGGTGGTGCACCCTGCGCAATGCGTTATGGTCGGGAGCGGGGACTCCTGCCGCTGGTGCGAGGAAGGGCCCATGCCGGCTCCGGTAGAATCCAGGCGGCGAGTCCGATTGGTTGGGCGCACCAAAACAATGGGCATGACATCACCTGCGGGGACCGAGACTGAGTTTGCGGCGCGCGCGGCTTAGGGAAGCGTGTGTGGCGGAGAAAGATGGGGAGGGGAATCTGCAGGACAGAAACCCTAGGGGGTGCAGTCCAGAGCCAGGGCGCTCCAGGGCAGGGATTCCACCTGCCGATTGCGTGCGCCCCTCAGCCCTGCTGGAGATGGAGAGCCCCCACGCAGTGCAGCTGGGCGGCAGGCGGAGGAGAAAAGAGAAAGGCGCCCCTCCCTCCCGTGCCGCTGCCCCCCTGACTAGTGCCGGATGCGCTGCCCCGATCACCTGCGCCAGCCACTGCAGCACGTCGGGCCACCCCGGCCGGGGGGCAGGCGCAGGGACGGTGTGGAACCCCGACCACTTCTCCGCCTGCATGCCTCCTGGGGTTGCAAAACAGCAGCCCCCTCGTCCCACGCCCGCTTCTCCCAGATCATCCCGCCGAGAGTGGGCTGCCGGCTGCCCGCCAAGTAACTGCGGGGGCACTGGCTTTGGGGAGAAAAAGTTTGGCGGCCGGCTACGCCGCCGGTGCAGTAGCGTGTGGGGAGAATCCCGGGGCCTGAGCCCTGCCTCGGCCGCTGCGGGATCATAGCCGACCCCGCGCCCGGATCTCTCCCCCGCCAGCCGGCTCTGGAGTCTGGACGGGGTGCGCGGCGCTCTAGCCCGAGTGCGCTGCGGCGCGGGTAGGGTTAACAGCCTCGGCACCGGGGCCGGGGGAGGGCGGGGGCGGGGCCGGAGGAGGGGATCCCCGCAGTCCGCCGGCAGAGCCGGCCGGGCTTCCCGGGTCCCCCTGGCGGGGGCGGAGGGCTTTCCCCGCTACTGCCAGCTCACATGTGCGCCTTCTCCGGAACATGAGGGGCTGGCGCCCCCGGCCGCCGGGTGCTGGGCTCTGGCGCTCAGGCCCTCCGGCAGCCCGAACCCGGAGGTCCGAGGGCTTCCCAGGCGGTGGAGAGGCAGGCGGCTCGCTCAAAGGTGTGGGGGCTGCTCAGTCACCGCCGGCCTGCAGCTCCTCTTCTGCTCCTCTTCCTCCTCCTCACCTGCAGCGCAGACACAAAGCAAAGACCGGTCACAAATAACGCAAACATCGAGCATCTTTGCCGAGTCCCAACTGCAGCGGCGGGCGGGAGAGAGGCCTGGCACAGGCTGATTCACCCCGGTAGTTGCAGCCTGGCAGAGAAATTATTAAGAATGATAGCTTGGGGCTGAATAATCGCTGCCCACGGACAGTGCTGGAGTTTTGTTGGCGTTCGGTGTCATTATTTATTTACTCTCTAATAAACTAACACAAATTGCACTTGGTGTCTCACAAACTCCCTGCGCTGTGTTCTTCTAGGAGATGCAGCAACACCATGGCGATCCTTTTGAAGGTTCTTTGTTTCTGCTCCATCTGAAGTCTTTACATTGGCATTTCTTTGTGAATTCAAATTCCCGTTTCCCCCTAAAGAAGATGAAAGAAATTGGCCCGTTGAATATTTGTTTCCATTTTAAATTATTTTAAAGCCTGATTCTTACGACAGAGACTATTACAACGAATTAGACCTAGAAATTAGAGTGAAAGCGGATCACCCTCATTAGGTCATTAGTTAATTGGAATTCTCAGCTGGATCCAATGTCTTGATATTCTACTCGGCAGCTGCCCTAAAGTTGCTCACCTGGTATCTGCTTGTAAGAGTGTGCGTGCGTGTGCTTTCAGTGTCACGGAGTGAATAATTCATTTTATGATATTCTTTGGACACATGTTAAACAATTTTATTTTTTTGTACGTGCAAATAAACATTCAGCAGAAAAAAAGGGGTGGGAAGCGCAGAGCTGCTGTTAGTCCCATCGCCCTGGACTTGAGATAATGAATACTGTCCGGACTTGAATTTCTCAATGGTCTTCGTCAAGAATATAATTTAGTGGCTAACAATCAGAGACAGCATTATGTTTTTATCATCTATTGTTATTTTTGTTCTGTATCTTCAAAATGGCAATTCAATAAAACTTGTTTAGGATCACGAAGCTAATTGAGTCTTCGGGGCAGCTGAGTAGATACTGCATGAATTGTGTGGAAAGCGTGACTATTAAAAACAATTCTGAGAAGTAATTTGAATTAAAATAGAAGTTTCCCTATGAAAAGTTACTAACCTTCTGGTCTGAAAAAGAAATTCAACTCATGCAGAAAATCCATCAAACATGTATTAGGACCCTTTTCAACAAATTATATAGCTTTCCAGTTGCTATGGGTAGCGATTGAGTGAAAATGTTTGATTCATGCTTAGAAATCTAAATACTTCAAAGGAACATTATGGTAAATTAATAAATATTTTTATTAGCCATTCATAAATTTAGATAAGAGATTACATAGCCTCCACCCCCGAAATACCACAACAGTTGTTGCCAGCATTAAATGAGATATCAGGTTCTACAGTTTCTGAACTGTCATAAGAAAAATAATGGCTGCATCCCTTGTGTCAAACTGACTGTCAAATAGCAAATTCAGGGCTTCAACAGAGGCTCTAAAAACAAAATAATAGGCAAAAATATATCTTTTGCCATGTATATCTCTATGCCCTAGTATGGGATTAGTTGCAGTGTCATTAATCATGTAGAAATCATGTAGAAATAATCATCTCAGAAATTGCCTACTGAGATTTATGGCAATGTTGCATGGAGTTCTCACTTCTCTCCAAGGGGGTGCACAGGAGGACAGAATGCACAGAATTCAGAAGAAAGTGGAAATTTGATCCACAACATGAGGGACTGTCGGAACACCAAAACTCAGACTAATAGTACTTCCGGCTAGCCACTTTTTTGAAAAAGCTCATAAAAAAATTTAATAATGTAAAACTCACTGTGATTGGACAGACAGTAAATCAACTAGACATTTATCGGCTTTCTGTTAAGAAATCAACTGATTACACACACTCGAAAAGCCATCTTGCTAATAACTATCTGTATATTGAGAGTGTGATAAACCTGTATTACTATGATGAAAAAACACAAGATAATTTTGTGTTTCATTTTTAGTCTGAATCATAACTTCATTGTTTAAGACATTTTACACTATTAGGTTATAACAGGAACATTGAAGAAGTTCTTATTTTCATCGTTCCTCTTTTAATAAAGTCAACAAATTTTATGTTTATATGTAGACATTTAAAATGTGTATGACATAATTTTTTCTTTTTTTTTTTCCTATACAGGATTATAGAGATACATGTAACATGTAAAGTTAAATGAAGCAACAAAGGCAATATTCTTCCACATGGATAGTCCTTTGCACATAGGAGATATTTATTTATACTTGTGACTATAGAGAAGAGAGGAAATAAATGAAGAAACATTGGGGGTAAAAAAAGATGCAGATCAAGGGCCATGACTTCCAGTGATAAGCTTTCAGAAAATTAAATTTGCTTCTTTTTGTTCTATTAAGGCATATAAGTGAGAGAATTTCCCTAGATTAACACCAGAGGTCATACTCATCCACAAAATGTATTTCAAATCTGATCAATTAAATATATTTCCAGCATCACTTTTTAATAAAAATTTCCTATTTTTTTCTTATGGCCTACGACAATTGCTTTCCCATATTTGTTGAATTTCAAGCTTGTGAACACACACGCAAACACCCATCCCGCAAACACACACATTTTCTTAGAAGAATGTCTTTTTTCAGACCACAGGAGCTTGGGAAAAAACTTCATGTTGTTTGCACTCCAATCCCTTATTTTACTCAAATTTATATTAAGCCATTGTTTATAATTCTCTTCTTTATAGGACTGTCTGTGCTATGTCTTTTTGTTGTGCCTTAGAAAGCAGGGTTCTCTTGACTTTGGGTGTTTTTGGTGTATTTCCAAAGGCAATCAGACCAGGGGTCCCCGGCATCTGTTTCCCACATTGTGTGGTCTGAAGGAAAATTCTGACCTACAAAGTCAGTGTTTTTCTGATAATTATTTTTTTCTTTGCCTGGGTAAGTCAACTACAATATTTGGTGCTGCCAAACACAGAGGCTGTGACGAGACACTGCCACTCTGAACTTACTGTCCTCAGCAAGAAATGCAAGTGGGGAATCAGGATAGTATCAGTTATTTCCTTAGCACAATAACAATTCCATGTTTCTGGAAACATAACAATTAAAAGGCCCTAAAAACACTATAATTTTTAAATCACACATTGCCCCACTTCATAAGAAATCTAATTTGA
Organism: Colobus angolensis palliatus; assembly: GCF_000951035.1. NCBI lineage: Eukaryota > Metazoa > Chordata > Mammalia > Primates > Cercopithecidae > Colobus > Colobus angolensis. The sequence goes on along the minus strand of NW_012119821.1, from coordinate 1,531,780 downwards.
AGAAAACATAAACATCATAATTATTAAATGTGGTTCTTCATACTTCTGCATTATGATTATAAAGTATCAAGATATGAATGAGCATATTGGTGAGGGTCTTATAAATTTTTAGCAATACCTCTATTTTTTAGGGGCTAATTATTGTGTTAGGGCCTATCCATTCACTTCCTAAATTTTCAATTTTTCCTATTCTCACCCTTGTCTCCTACAGTTTCTTAGATAGTTAGCATATCTATAAAAGTCTCCTCGATGCCAGCAAAAAAGACAAAGGTAAAACTCATACTGAGTTTGCTAGAACTTAACTTGTGTTAATTAAATGGGGGAACAGGTAGAAATCATTGTGTATGCTAAGTCTTATTAAAATAATCTGTGGATTTCATGAACAAATATCCTTTGGCAGCTAGAAACACAACGCTCGCATCTAGAAAGTCATAAAACTGAGCAGACAGCACATTCTACTTTATAAAGTAGTTTCTCATGTGTTTATTTTATTTGCATCTCACAACAAACCACATGGAAGGCAGGAAAAGGTTTTATCATCATCTCCATTTTACAAGTAAAGATAATATCTGAAATGCAGTGCCTGCCCTACCCAAGGTGATACAGCTAGTGAGTAGCAAAGAGAGGCCAGACTTCAAACACAACCTTCGGAATTTTTCTGTGAGTCTGTTTTACACGCTGCTAGCTCTTCTTCACAGCCAAAGAATAGAGTAGCCTCTCATGACTAGAAACTGCCTGTGAAGGGCCTCACAGACATCTCCTCACTGGCTTTTTGGTTTCTGTGATTCTTAACTGTTGTCCTCTTGTTGACTTCACTTGATCAACAGAATAATTTGTGAAGATATAATCCAAATGCAGATGAAATAGCTGTGCTGTATGCCTGCAGGTCCAAGGTACCTAATTAAAATGTGTTAAAAAAATAGAGATATTGATGTATTCAGACACACTCTTCTATCTACTTTGCTGTCAGCCTGTATGTAGATTCTTAATTGTTGGTAATATTGACACTGGCAAATGCCATTTAGTTGTTTCAAGTAATAAGGGAGAAGGAGCAGGCTCAAATTCTTCACCCTGTAGCTCAGAGGAACTTGTCTGCAGTCTTGCAGGCATCCAGCTTGGTTCCTTGACTCCTACTCTGGCAGACTGGTCCTCTCATTGCTTCTCCTTTTATGCCAAAGAGTGAGAGAACCAGAGAAAGGAAGCCAGGCTGCATGCCACAAGGAGAGAAAAACCAGTGTGTCCCACAGCTGGCTTAAAGAGTTAGCAAAAGTGGAACCAAAGATATTAAAACTAGCCCTAAATATTGAGGTCAAAGCTTACACTTGGTAATCTCAAAAGTTCTCTGGTTGCTCAGTGCTAAAACATAGGGAGGCTAAAAACTGAAGGTTTATTTTCCCTTTGAAATCCAGTGTATATTTTCATAATTATTTTCTTCTTCCATACAGGGTTAGGGCACAAGATATATTTGACTCATTTTTTTCGTTTCCTGATCACAGCCCTGTAAATTCTCTTTCCGTGTGTTACTCATGAACTCCGTATTCCTATATTTGCCTTATTCTTACCTACCTCTTGCCAAAGAGGCTCAAAAAATCTACTACTCTTCATCTAACTTTATCTTATTCTCTCTCTTTCTTGGAATATTTGTAAATCCCAGTCCCCTAATAATTGTTTTAGTGCCAGGAGTTGGTGCCTACTCATACAAAGGGAAAGGACCCAATTTGCTAAGTTAAATTAAACATAACAATGTCACCAGCAACCAAACACTCCAGATAACTTGATAAATAAATTATCAAGGTTTGCATATTCATATTCATCTTCTAAGACAGGGTTGTCTTAAAAATGAGTCTAATTCCAGATTACTGCTCTTTTGTCTTATGGCTGTAAATCCATTAACACTTTTGTTCTACTGTTTTAATTATTAATGTACAACAATTAGGTCACACAAAACAATATACATTAAGCAAAATATCAGGGGAAAAGCACAACAGATATATGCTAGACAATTTAATGACAAAACTTACTATTTAATACAATGTGTTTCTCTCACTACTTAGGATGAGTCCTTCCTAAAACCTGTTTAATTAGTGGAAACTACTGGATACTTTCACAAGTTAAATTATCTTAACGAGGAGTATTTCCTAGCTCATATAACTGAAAGTATTATTAGGTAAAACTTCAATGCTATTTGATTCAGAGGTTAAGCCATCATCAGTGTTTCAGTTTCCTTAGATATTTTATTATTCTCCTCCTTCATATATATTGGCTTAATCCTCAGGTTAACTTATCTCATGGTAGCCAAAAGAGCTGTAGCAGTTTTAGGCCTCATATCCATACCCAAATCATTCAGAGGGAAGAAGGTCATCCTCTGCCCCAACTTTTCAAACAATTTTCTAGTATATCTAATTAAACCAGCCTCCATACCCAACTCTGAACTACAAAGAATGGTTAAAGGGAGGTATGATGGGAATGACTCATCAAACAGAGAATATTGATAAATAAACAGAAATTATTTAAAAGAATCTAGTTGAAATTTTGGAGTTGAAAAGTAGAATAACCATATGAAAAATTCCATGATAGATTTGAGCCAGCAGAAAAAGAATCAATGAACTGAAAAATACACTGATGAAGATTATGCAATCTGAAGAACAAGAAAAGAAAGCATAATAATAAGAAAACCCCCAGCACCTCAGAGAAATGTGAGACACCTCTAAATGCACCAAGAGACATGAAATGGAAGACCAAAAGAAAAAAGAGAAAAAAGACAGAAAAAATATTCAAAGAAATAATAGCTGAAAACTTTCCAAATTTGATAAAAAACATTCATCTACACCTCCAAGAAATTCAACAAACTTTAGGATAAGCATAAAGCAATCCGTACCCAGAAACATCATAGTCAGAAAGGGAAAATTTTGGAATAGGTAAAGAAAAATAACGTGCCAAGTACAAGACAACCCCAATAAGATCTACCACTGACTTCTCTTCATTAAATGACAGTGACCAGAAGGCAGTGGGATGGTATACTCAAAGCACTGAAAGAAAAAAAAAATCTGTCAATTAAGAAAATATTTAATAACATTAACAAGCATGAAGACAACATACATATTTTCCCAGAGAAATTAAAACTGAGAGAATGTAATGCTAACAGACTTGCCTTTCCAGAAATGCTAAAGAAAACTTTCATGCTGAAAGCAGATAACATTGGATAATAATTTGAATCTATACACACACAGAAAAAGAGTGCCAGTGGTAATTATGTGGGTAACTGCAAAAAACAATATAATTTCATATTTTTGAATTTCTCCTAACTGATTAAATGAAATATCTTAAAATAATGAATATACAATTATACTGTTTGGTCTATAATATAGAAATTTAACATATTTGACAATAACAGCACAAAGGATTGAGGTAGGAGAAAGACATATTGAAGTACAGAAATGACACCAGATGGTAATTTGAATTCACAGGAAGAAATGAAGAAGACCAGAAAAGGTAAATAGGTTAGTATAAAAAGGTCTATAAATACATATCTACTGTCTGTTATACCATGCAAACAACAACCATATAAATACTGGAGTGGCTACATTAGTATCAGCCAAAATGGACTTTAAGAAAAAAAAAATGTAACTGGAGACAAAGAAGATAATTTTATAAGGACAAAATGCCAGTCCATCAGTAAAATACAACAGTTTTAAATACATATGTGCATAAAAACAGAATCCCAAGATACATTAAGCAAACTGACAGAATTGAAAGCACAATCAGTCAATTCAATAATAATAGTTAGAGACTTTAATATTAGACTTTTAATAATGGTTAGAACAGCTATGCAGAAGATTAACAAGAATACAGAAAATGTTAACAGCAGTATAAACCAACTGTACCTCACAGACATTTACAGAACACTCTCCTCAGCAACAGCAGAACACACATTTTTCTCACATACACAAGGAACATTCTCCAAAATAGACTGACTTGACCATTATGCAATCTATGCATGTAACAAAATTGCACTTGTACCTCATATATTTATACAAATTTTTCAAAATCTTGGGAAATTCAGAAATATGTAAATATTAAACAGCACACTCTTAAATAAGAATCAAAGAAGAAATCACAATGGGAATTAGAAAATATTTAAAGATAAATGAAAACAAAGTCACAACATGCAAAAACCTACAAGATGCACCTAAAGCCATGCATAAAGGGAAATTCTTAGCCAGAAATATGTAAATTGGAAAAAGATGAAATATTTCAAATCAATAAGCTAACATATTACTTTAAGAAACTGAGAACAAGGCAGAAAGAATCATAGAGACTAGAAGTTAATAATGACAATAAAAACAGAACATATCATTGAAAATAAAAATTAGTTTTTGAAAAGATCAATAAAATTGATGAACCTTTAGTAGACTGACCAGGAAAGAAAAAAAAAAAAGAAAGAAAGAGAAAGACAGAGAAGAGCATATTACTAAAATCTGGAAATAAATAGAGGGCATCACTACTGACCTTACAGAAATGAAAAGGATTATAAGAGAATGAGGTAAACAAGTATATGCCAACAAATTGATGACCTAAATAAAATGAGAAAATTCCCAGAAAATACCAAAACTGACCCATGATTAAGTGGAAAATTTGAACAGGCCTATACAAAGTAAAGTAATTGTATTAGAAATTTTTTAACTTTCTATGAAGAAATGGCCAGGCCCTGTTGGCTTCACTGTTGAATCTATAGTATACTTAACACATAATTAATAGTAATTTTTCACAAACATTTCCCAAAATATAGAGGAGGAAAAACACTTCCCAACCCATTTTAAAAGGCCAGTATTAACCTAATATCAAAATGAAAGACATCACAAGAAAACTACATTTATGTATATAGATGTAAAAATTTTCAACAAAATACAACCAATCCATATATAGCAACATAAAAAGTTATTACATACCATGACCAAGTTGGAATTATCATAACAATACATAGTTTAATGCCATAAAATCAACTGGTGTAATACAAACTATCAATACAATAAAGCAAAATAACCATATAATCATCTCAATGGACACACAGAAAAAATATTTGACAAAATCCAAAACTCTTTCATGATAAGCACACTCAACAAAGTAGGAATACCAGGAAGAGGTTGAATAGGACTTCCTTAGCCTGATAGAAGACATCCATGAAAAAATCTACTACTAATATCATACTTACTGGTGAGAAACTAAATGGCTTTTCCCTTAAGATCGAAATGACAGAACAATATCTGTTCTTCCCACTTTTGTTAAACATTGTATTAGAAATTCTAGTCCGTACAGTTAGGTAAGAAAAAGAAACAAAAGGTATTCAGAGAGATAAGCAGTAATTGAACTATCTCTTTATGCAGGACATGACTGTGGATCTAGAAAATCAAAAGGAATTCACTAAAATGCTCTTAGAACTAATAAACAGGGTCAGCAGGTTTCTAGATATAAGGTCAACATCAATACAAACCAACTGTATTTCTACACACCAGTAATGAACAATCCAAAAATGAAATGTAAAAATGATTGCATTTGTAAAGTTATCAAAAAGAATACAGTAATTAGAAACGTAACAATAAAAGTACAAAACTGATACTCTGAAACTAAAAAAAAAAAAAAATTAAATAAAGAATGCACAAATTAATGAAGATACAATCCATGTTCCCAAGACAAAATACTTAACATTGTTAAAATGGCAATAGTCTCTAAATTGACCCACAGATACAATCAAATCCCTATCAAAATCCTAGCCGATAGGGTTTGGGAGAAATTGGCAAACTGACCCTAACATTCATATAGAAATGCAAGTAGCCAAGAACAGACAAAACAATCTTTAAATAGAATAAAGTTGGAGGATGCACACTTGTTCAGTTGAAAGTTACTACAAAGGGATAGTAATCAAGATAGTGTGGTAATGGCATAATATAGATATGTAGGACCAATGAAACAGAATTGAGAGTTCAGAAATAAACCTTTACATTTATGACTGATTGACCTTTAATAAGGGTGCCTAGATAATTCACTGGGGGATAGAACAATCTTTTCCACAAAAAGTACCAGGAAAACTGAATATTCACATGCAAATACATAAACCTGGACGCTTTCCTTACACCATGCAAAAAAAATTAACTCAAAATAGATCAAAGGCTTAAACGTAAGGAATAAACTGTAAAACTCTTAAAGCATTTGAGTGAATCACTGTGAACCTGTGACCTCAGCAATGGTATTTTAGATACAACACTAAAAGCGTAAGCTACAATAGAAAAATATAGACAAATTGGGCTTAATCAAAATAAAAACTTGTGCTTCAAAGGATACCATCAGCAAAGTGAAAAGACCACCTACAGAATGGGAGAAAGTATTTACAAATCACAGATGTGAAAAAGGATTACAAATCACAGATGTGAAAAAGGACTTATATCCATAGTATATAAAGAACTCTTATAACTCAATTATAAAACTAATGAATATGTAATATGTATTTCAAGATAACTAAAAGATTTTGAATGTTACTACCACAAAGAAATAATAAATGTTAAAGTGATGCATATGGTAATTATCCTGATATGATCATAATATAGTGTATACATGCATCTAAACATCACACTGTACCCTATAAATACGTACAATTCTGCATCAAACACAAATAAAAATAATTTTAAAATTATTTTTAAAGAATAAATAAGCCAAAGGCAAAATCTCTGAATAGACATTTCTCCAAAGAAGACATAAAAATGGTCAATGGGCACATGAAAAGCATAGGCACAACATCCTTGGCCACTAAAGAAATGCAAATTGAAACCACAATTAGATACTTCACGCCCACTAGGATGCCTACATTTAAAAAGACAGACAATAACAAGTGTTATCAAGGATGTGATGAAATTTGAATGTTCATACACTGCTAGTGGGAATATAAAATGGGACAGGTGCTTTGGAAAACGGTGTAGCAACTCCTCAAAATATTAAATGTAAACATACCATTTTACTCAGCATTTTACTTCTAGGTTCGTACTCAAGAGAAATGAAAATGTACATCCATACAAAAACTTTTACATGAATGTTCCCTGCAGCATAATCCATAATAATCAAAAAGTAGAAACAATTCAAAATCCATCAACAGATAAGTATGTAAATAAAATGTGGTACAGGTTGAGTATCCTTTATCCAGAATGCTTGGGATCAGAAATGTTTCTGATTTTTTATTTTTTTCAATTTTGGAATATTTTCATATACATAATGAGAGATCTTGGGGATGAGACCCAAGTCTAAACACATAATTCATTTTTGTTTCATATACACCTTATACACACAGCCTGAAGGTAATTTTATACAATAAGTAATTTTGTGCATGGAACAAAGTTTGTGTACACTGAACTATCAGAAAACAAAGGTATCAGGTGTGGAATTTTCCTTATGGTGTCATGTTAGTGCTCAAAAAGTTTCAAATTGTGGCACATTCTAACTGTTGTATTTTCAGATTAGGGATACTCAACCTGTATACCCTTAAAATGGAATATTATTCATCAGTAAAAATCAATGAAGTCTTGATACATGATACAACACGGATGAACCTTGAAAACACATAAAGGAAAGCCAGTCACAAAACACACGTTACATGATTCCATATATAGGAAATGTCCAGAACAGGCAAAGCTAAAGACAAAAAGTTACAAAATTGGTTGTCTTGGGCTGGGGGTGAAGGAAAGCAGCAAATTGGGGTAAGTAGTAATAGGTACAGTATTTCTTCCTGGTGTGAACAAAAATATTTTAAAATTGGAGTGTGGTGATGGTTATGTAACTCTGGGAACATACTAAAAACTATTGATTTATACACTTTAAATAGGTAGATTGTATGGTGTATATAAATTATATCTTAAGAAAATTGTTAAAAACTGATGCAAGCAATGCCCAAATAAAACTGAATGCTAAAATGAAAGTATCAATTTAAAATGAATATTGGTTAGGCAACCTTTGATCTATAAGATTAGGAAGAACAAGAAAAAGTTTTTCGAGGTGGCGTAAGTGAGTATCATCTATGTATTTTAAGATAATTGAGGATTCAAGATTTTTTCTTGTCAGTCTCTATCCAGAGTTTGTAAATCCAAATAGTATCATGGTTCAATGAATGTCCTAATAAGAATTTTAGTATATGAATAAGCTGTGGCATTTTAAATTGTGGAATTTAGATTTCTCTTAATGATATGTAAGTAGAGGATCAAGTATAGTTTGTACTGAATTCTACAGTTAAAAATCACTGTCATGAAATGATCCTAACAGTGAGAAAAAAGTGGGAGTAAAGCATTCTCTGAAGATGACTGGTACTGGCTACTTGTGGCCATTAATTAATTTTCTTTGTAACCTCTTAGCTCTCCTAACACCCTTTGGTATCTCAGACATATACATACAGCATCGTGAGACCGAGCCTTTTGTAGAGGTTGCCGGTGGTAATTTAGAAAATATATGTTCTCAGTTTTGAGAGTCGGCAGCAAAAGTGCACTCAGTACCCAGCCTGCTGCATGTGGTTTGGCTTGTTTGAAGCACACATCTGAAAGGACTCAGCAGTCAAGAAGACATACATGGGCAGGCACTCTGTAGTTAGCAAGGGTCTCACTGGATATTAACAGGTGGTTGTAATACTAGGATCAGACTGACTTGAGTGCTCACTTCAAAAGAGAAGCTAAGGGAGCGCGAGGCTTCCCACTCTCCTGGGAAAGCTGAGCCAATAGTTCAACACTGTCTCATAGATGGTTATCTAGGGTCGCTTAGAGGTGAGGATAGCTTTGAAGCAGTACATATAATCCCTGACTATTTCCCATTACTATGAAGAACTAATTTACTCATGGGGTGTTTCTTTTGGTTTGTGTTTTTAGCCAAGGTAAAGGTAATGTTTTTATTTAAATATATTACATATTTTGTTAAGAATTAAAGAAACACTGTTTTAAGTGGTCACATAGACAATGGAAAAAGACATAGAAAACAAAACACTTTGTTCCCAAAGATAAATTATGTGAAGTATACCAAACCATTGAAATAAGATTAATGAAAGTTTTGTCTAGGTTATTAAACATAGTTCCATGATGAAGAACTCATATTTCCTTGCCTAGATTTCAGTATTTTGATTATCCCAAGATCTGGACTTTGGAGAACACATAAAGCAGACAGCCTAGTAAGTGGGCTTTCCCCATAAGTGGTAGAATCTGATGCAACTGATGAGTACCATTCTAGGGTTTTCTTAATACTGGTGATGTTAACTTTGGTCACTTGGTGATGATGGTGTCTTCCAGATTTCTCCACTGTAAAGTTACTGTTTCTCCCTCCATAGTTAATAAATATCTTATTAGATTCTTTGAGATTGTGCAAACATACCATTACTCATCATAATTTCACCCAGTAATTTTAGCACCAATCAATGATTATTTTCTGTAACAATTATAACTGTGGTGTTTACCTAATGGTTATGTCCTCCTTTAATAGTATCTTCTATGTTGATTCGCTAAATTATATTTAAAGAAAGACATGTCCCTACTTCCTAATGTACTTATTTATTCAATGAAATATTATTATAACAATGTAAAGGTAATAGGTGTTTTATTCTATGAGTGATAATCCATTATGATTATTTATTTTTTTCTCAAATGATTCCAGCCTTGGTCATTAAGAGCTCCTTCAGGTTGGCCCGTGTCCTTTTGGCATGGTCCCATTATTTTTTGAGCAGTTCATCATTCTCTGGCATCACAAGATGTTCGAGGCTTAACTTAGTATTTTTTCTGTCCCAGCCCTGGAGTCAACTATTTTTCCAGGTATGTCTAGTTTCTTTTTTTTTTGGAGAATGAATTTAAAAACCAAGATATGCGGACAAAGGTATACTCATTGTTACTGCCATGTCATTTCTACAGGCCCTTTCAGCTATCAGAGTTTCTTTAGAAACTATGCAGTCTCAGTTATTTCTTTATAACAATGCAAGAACAGACTAACACACGTCATAATTAATGTTTTTCAAAGTTAAGTAGGTAGGTTCTTTCTGCCCCCCAACTCCTTCAGTGTTGTTCTTATCTGTTATACAGCTAGCTTCATTCGCTGCTATTTGTATTCTATTTTTATTTCACCTACATCTTGGTTGATTTTAATTAGCATTCATTTGTCTTTTGGGGTTTGTGAAATAGCGCAATGATTCTAAGTGTCAGAGTTATGCAAACAGGTATACTCAGAGAAATCTGAATTTAGGAAGGTCCCTACTCCATTGCCATTCTGTTATTCTTTTTGCCCTTTTCCCATCCATGCCTTGTAGAAAACCAATTTTATGAGTTTCTGTTTTATCCTGCTTGTATTTCTTTTGTACCAGGAAGTTGACACATGTATATTTTTTTCCACAAAGAGTAGTGTATTCTTTTACCCTTTATTTTTTTCACTTAACAAGATGTTTTGGAAATGTATCTATATGAATCCATAGAGATCTTTCTCACTCTTACAGTTACACAGTACATCACTATGTGGATGTAGCATTGTTTATTCAAACACTCTCTTATTTTGGGACATTCAAGTTGTTTCCAATGTTTTGCAGAATAAAAAATGCTGAAATGAGTAACTTTGTGCATATGTGTTTTCAAATTGATGAACGTGTATCTTCAGGGTAAAATCTTAGCAGGGATATTTCTAGGTCAAAACGTAAGTGTATATGTATTGTCTCTTGATTAAGTTCTGCCTAAATAAGCAGCAACTAGTCTAATAGATTACGCTGACTTTCCTTTTCAATTAATCAAAATTAAATGGGCTGTAATTTTTCTGTGGCAATTTACAATCTGGGTTTTTTTCATGTGTAGTAAAGAATTTAGGCCGGGTGCGGTGGCTCAAGCCTGTAATCCCAGCACTTTGGGAGACCGAGGCGGGCGGATCACAAGGTCAGGAGATCGAGACCATCCTGGCTAACACGGTGAAACCCCGTCTCTACTAAAAATACAAAAAATTAGCCGGGCGCGGTTGCAGACGCCTGTAGTCCCAGCTACTCGGGAGGCTGAGGCAGAAGAATGGCGGGAACCCGGGAGGCCGAGCTTACAGTGAGCAGAGATCCGGCCACTGCACTCCAGCCTGGGCGACAGGGCAAGACTCCGTCTCAAAAAAAAAACAACAAAAAAAAAGAATTTAGCCTTGGCCAAGGAAGGTCTGACCTTTGTCCTTGGCTCCAGGGAGGTAACCTCTAAACCCGTAGACTCTCCCAAGTGATAGGAGTGTTTTTGTTTTTCATGATGGACTCCTCAGACCATACCTTATTGTCTGGGCTAAAGAGATGACTCACGGTCAGTCCCTTGGGTCACGTATCAGCTGACTCCTGGGAAGGGGGCAGCTGAGACTGAGTTCAGCCACGTGGAAAATAAATCCATCAATCATGTCTGTGTAATGATGCCCCAATCACTCTGGACACTGAAGCTTGGAAGAGCCTCCCAGGTTGTTGATACTCCGTGCATATGGTCACACATGGAGGCTGTAAAGGGTAACACATCCAGAGGACATAGAAGATACTTGCTGCCCTCCCAGACCTTGCCCTCCACTCTTCCCTTCCATCTGCATTCTTTTCTGTGAGTATACAGTCTACAGGGAGTTCTGTCAGTCCTTCTAGCAAATTATTGAACCTGAGGATAGTTTTGGGGACCCCTCATACTTGCAGTTGATGTCAGAAGTGAGGGAAGTCTTGGTGACTGGGCTCCTTACTTTGTAGTTAGACCCGAACCCCTTGCAGTTGCTGTCAGAAGTTTGGGCCAACCTGGCAGTCTTGAAGACCATGCCCTCAACCTCCCATTTTGGCTAACAACTCTGGGTGGTTCAGCACTTCTGCAGGCTAAACTCGACATCTCTGGGTTAACAGAAAGAGAACTGGAAGATAATGTTAGTTTCAGTTCCAGTGGGTGTTTAAAGAGTTAAATATAAACTAGACTCCTTTACCAAAGGGTGAAGAGAAAGGTGCTGTGTTCTCAGATGTCTCCAGGTATAGGTGAGGAAGAGAAAATCCCCTAGGACCACATAAATAGGAGAAACTCAGACTATCAGGCATCCCTGCCCATCAGACGTCAGAGGGATCAGACAGCTTCTCAAAGCACTTTATACAAAAAGCAGATGGTTATAAATACTCTACCCACCATAGGGATTCACTGCTGTCTTTAGGATTGTACCACTCATTCTCTCACCACACCCTGCTGTTCTCCCACACCATGCATCTTTGTCCCCAGGTAGCCATGGTATTTGAGTCTTTGTCCAAAGCCCACTTGGAGAGATGAGCATTCTTTCTGCCACTCTGACTTCATTCTTTTGCCCCTCTCTCCTTTCTATATCCAACCCCCAGTAAAGCAGACCCAAAAACTCTATATGTATTATTTTTTATAGAAAACTTGAGGGTCTTACATACACCTAAAATTCTCTCTAAATCCTACCTCTTATTTTAATTAAGTCACCGTTGAAAGATGTATTCAGGCCACAAGCTATCTTTCATTCATTTCTACCTATGTTCATTTATGCTTTAATATTTATTAGAACTCGGAAAATAGTATATCTCAATAATCAGATATAGACAAGAACTCAGTTATGTAGCACTCTCTCACCAAGCATCCCATCATTTCATAATTTAGCCAAAGACAGAACAAACCACAGCCCTTTGGAGACAAAACCAATGTCAAGAAGCCTGTGTTGGCTATTCATAAGCAAGCCTTCAGACTTTCAGTAATCCTGATTGATTTCCTGACCCACTACATATCAAAACTTTAAGAAGAGAGGCTTATTGAATTTGATAAATTAAAGGTAACAAGAAATGAAGATGTGACAACTGATTCCTTGAGAAACTAACGGTGTATTTATAAACAGAACTTAACACAGCATAAGAGCTCAAAAAAAAAAAAAAAAAACACATTGGGAGAGGATCAGGAAGAATAGCTAATGGATGCTGGGCTTAAGTCCTGGGTGATGGGATGACCTGTACCACAAACCACAGTGGCATGTGTTTATCTATGTAACAAACCTACACATCCTGCACATGTACCCCTAAACTTAAAAGTTTGGGGGAAAAAACCACATTGGGGCAAGTGGTCATTTATACTTGAATAAACCCCAATGCCATCCTTGAATTCAAGATGAGGCTAATATATGTTTCAATGGTGATCCTAAGTGATCAAGAAAACTAAATTATGTATACCATAGTCTATTAAGAAAGAACATACCTATAATATGACATTCAAGAAGAATTTACCTTCAAAATTATTTTTTAAAAAATTATTGGGCCATAACCTTTATCTGAGAATGTTGGTTTTCTATGAACAATTCTAGATTTCTAAGAATTTATTGTAATTGATTTTGTTAAGGCTTTACTGTGGGAAGCCTACTTTCAGGTCACAAATATTAGTGACCTAAAGTCTATGAAATCTTTCTGGAGGGAATCTTTCCTCTACATTCCACAAATAATCATCAACCCTACCTCTAATACGCACACACCATATGGCTTGCATGAGATTCATCTTCCATGAATTTAGTGTCTATGTACCAATTTCCCTTCTTGACAGCACACTGAACAACTATTACATTCCTATGGATAGCACTTCAAATGCTGGAGATTTACAGTTAGCTGTCTTTGATTATACTAACATATAGAGTCAGTCTTTTTAATAGTAAATATTTTTCCAGCTTTATGATGGCATTACTCATAACAGCCACAATACAGAAACAACCTAAGTGTCTGCCAATGGATGACCAGATAAAGAAAATGTGGTATATACATATAGATGATGAAATATCATATTCATCTTTAAAAAGAAGGAAATATTGCCCTTTTTGACAAGAATGACTCTGGGGAACATTATGCCAAATGAAATAATCCAGACACAGAAAAACAAACAATGCATGACCTTATTTATATGTGGAATCAAAAATGTCAAACTCATAAACAGACAGTAGAATGGCAGTTGCCAGGGGCTGAAGCAAGGGAAAATAAGCAGATATCGGTCAAACGGTGCAAAGGTCCAGTTATGCAGGATGAATAACTTCTGGAGACTACAGCACAGTGACTACTGATATTAATTTGTATAGTGTACTTGAAGTTTGCTAAGAGAGTGGATATTAAGTGTTCCTATCACACACGCACACACACACACACCATAGTGGTTTGAGGTGATGGATATGTTAATTCGCTTTACTGCTGTAACTATTTCATAATGTATACACATGTCAAAATATCATGTTCTATACCTTAAATATATACCATTTTTACTTCTAGAAATGTAGATTATATTCTGGCTATTGATAATTTTAATGGAAGACAGCTACTTGAAAAAGAAAATCAGGCAAGGGAAATGTGCATGTCTATGTGTGTGTGAATGTATGTCTATAATCGATAGTATATACACACATCTATTTTATAACAATTTTTAGATCACAGACATTTGGCACATAGTCAGTGGGCTATGAATTATGAAAATATTGTACAGTACATTGTAATTTGGTTGTCAAGGGGAAGATTGGGGCAACTTAAATAGAACACAATTAAACAATGACAATCTGCTTCATGTTTACGCAAGTCATCATTTGGAGTTCTCTTTTCATAGGTGAAAAATGTTGGGAGATGGAATCAACAAAATTGATAGACTTAATTAAAATTTTTAACCTTTTTGGTAAAAAAAATTGGCTTCTACTTTATTTTTAAATAGTCTTTCATTGTGCAATAGAAAGCATTTGGACTTTAGAGACAGAAAGTCCCGAATGCAAATCCTGACTTGAGTCATACATCCATAGGCAAGTTTTTCATTTTTCCAAGCTAAAGTTCTGCTCTATGTGGTGGGATGAGTGAGAAATTAACCTGCCTGTTGTTTTCACTCTTCCTAAAGGAAACTGGCCCAATTCAGCACCATCCTTCTGTTGTCATGGAGGTCTATGGGCCCAATATTGCCATATATCATGCATTTTATTTATTTGTTTGTTTGTTTGAGACAAGGTCTGGCTTTATGGCCGAGGCTGAAGTGCAGTAGCGTGATCTTGGCTCACAGCAACCTCCACCTCCTGGGCTCAAGCCATCCTCCCACCTCAGCCTTCCAAGTAGCTGGGACTATAGGCATACACCACCATGCCTGGCTAATTGTTGTATTCTTTGGAGAGACGGGGTTTCTCCATGTTGCCCAAGGTGGTCTCGAACTCTAGAGCCAAAGCAATCCACCCACCTCAGCCTCCCAAAGTGCTGGAATTGCAAACGTGAGCCACACCACCCAGCGCATCTCCTGCATTTTAAAGAGAATCATGAAATCCAATATTTTATGTTAAACTCTCCCAGTTGTTAAATATTTGTAGTTTTTTTCATTTTTTATACAAGAAAGTGTGGGTAGGGCATGTCTGCTGCTCAGAGCTCATCTAATAACACCAGTTTGCATCTTCTGGCCAGGACCATGAGGAACTGAAACTGCATTATCTAGCAAGGGTGTAGAGGTTGACAGTAACCAGAAATGAAGCCTGGAAAGGGGGCCAGGGTTTTCTGTGTGGACAAGACCTCAGCCTTCACAAACATGGTACTAGGGGGCCGCAACTCCTCAGCTTGAGATGGCTGTCGAGGTGACCCTGAGGAACCACATCAAGTATTGTTGTTTAGGGAACCTTTGTGATGATTCCTCTTATGTGCATTTGGCAAAGAAAGAGAAAAACTACCAAAGGAGTTGTCTACCTCTTAGTAGGCCAACGGTCTTAAGCACAGAGCAACAGCGAAGGCTGCCACCAATGACTGACCACATAATTCCCAGGGTTCTTTAATGGCCCAAGGTCAAAGAGACCCTCCTTGATTCCTGGAATTCACATTTTTCTTTTTCTGGGTTTTCTCTCTCATTTTGCTGGAACACATCCTTCAGTAACTTCTAAGACAGGGTGCACTGAAAATCAACAGATATCTACTTCTTACCTCATTAGCCACCCCATCTTCAGCCTAGTATAGGTGCTGTCCCAGGCTGCTAAGATCAGGTTGCAGGGCCTGGGGACAGGACAATACAGGCTTCCACTCCCATAGGGAAACCCTAAACCCAAGAATAATGCTGGTTTTCCGAAGCTATCATTGCAGTGCTATTCTTTACCCTGCTCATGGATTATATCCACTTCTGTGGGCTGATTCTGGTACCAAACCTCCCCATATGGTGATGTAGAATAATAGGAAGAGCTACGTAGGAAGGAAGACCTGAATTTAAATCTTGATCCATCCATTTTCTTGGCATATTACCTATGTTTTCTAAGTTTCAACATTTTTATCTATAAAGTGAGGATGGTGCATACTTCTCTGGAGTGTCATGAGAATGACCTATATTTGGTACTTACTAAAGGATATCGAAAGGACCTTTGGAACACAAGCTTGACGTGCCCCCAGATAGTCAAAATTTTTTACATGTGCAAGAAGAATAGTCTATTTATTTGTCCCTACATATGTGTACATATTTAGAAGACATCAGTGGCAGCTTAGATCTTTATCATCACTTCCCTGTGCTTATTACTAATTCAAGTCCTCTTAGCTCCAACCAGTTTTCAGTATTAAGATTTAAGACAGAAATAGCATTTGAATAATTTGTATTCACCTACCAAATTGGGCTTGAAAAATAAAAAGGAAAGCATGACTTAAAATATAGTCATTGAAGCACAATGTTGGCTTAATGCACCTTAAAAAACCCTACTCATAAAATGTCCTGCAAAAGGTACTCAAAGTGCATAGCTGGTTGATTTTGCTCAAGGAAATGACTTCAAAGCTTTTGACAAAAAATGAAAATACAACCAGCCTCTCTAGCTTAGACAAATTCAGTGCATTTAGTATTTTATTCCCAATGACTACCTTTATTAAAGGTACAATCCAGACATATAGCATTATGTTTTTTTGCCTAATGACTAACAGCAGGCAAAAACGTTGAAAACTTTTAATATGTGAGATTATTTGTCCCAGAAAGACAAATCTAGTGGGACTGAAGTTATGAGTTCATGCTGAGTTCTACAGGGTAAAATTCAATACAAGCCAAGAGTGGGAATTTTTTCTTGGATGAAAACACTATTGACTGTGGTCATTCACCAAGACCAACTTGAAATTATCACAAATCAGCCAGCCTGTGGCAAGACGAAGAATAAGAAGAACTTTGGCTACATTCTTGAACTTTGAATATTCATTCAAAGTAACCATTAGCTATACTGCCATAGAGAATGCAAGATAAGAAACCTTTCCTGATTAAGCCCAGTAAAGAAACTTTGTGCTCTTGATATTTAAATAGGTTGGATGTCAACAGGTTGTACTGTAAATAACTGCAAGTTGCATGTAAATGTTCTTTTCACCAGCTACATGGGACACCTTTCTTTTATTTTGGTATCACCACTTGAATGTCTTCTAGGAACCTCAACCTCAATAAGTTCAAATACTGTCTCAGCCATTCATCCCATACCCCTCTTAGACCTGACCAACCTCCTAAATTTTCTATATTTATTTATAACCCCCACTTATGTATGGGATAAATTTCCTTACCCATCATATCCAATATTTCAACAGGTCCTATCAATACTATCTACAAAATCTATCTCAGATATCCATCTTTGTTCCAGTGATCATCCCCTCTTGCTCTGACAACTGCATCAGCTTTGTAGTTTTCTTGCTTCCACTCCTGCCATCCTCCAATATATTCACTACACAGAAGATGAGATGTTTTTTAAAAATGTCAAAAATCAGATCATATTACTCCATTGTTTAAAATCTTTCCACGGCTTCCTATTAAACTTAGAATAAATCCAAAAGTTCTTACCATGGCCCAGAAAGTTCTCCATGGTCTGGGTTCTGAGTCTTTTCTTGTGCCTCTCTTCCCCTGGCTCTGTGTACCTTTACTACACAAGCCCCTTAAAAACTCCAACTTCATTCTAGTATCAGGATCACTGGATAAGCTATTTTCTTTTCATGGAAAGTGATTTCTGTTACTCTGAATGGTTGCCACATCCTCATCATTCAGCCCTGAGCTTAATATTACATTCTCAAAGAGGTATTTGTTTCTGCAATAGCCATCCCCAGCACCCTATTCAGGTGTTCTGCACTACTGTCCCTTATTTGGGTTCTTCATAACGATAAACAAATTTTAATTATTGTATTCATACATGTTTATCTTTTCCACTTGCCTCTTCTACTAGAATGCAAGGTTTGTGAGTGTTGGTATAGTATCTTGTTCAATGATGCATTCCTAGTACAGTGATGCACAGACACTTAGAAATGAATGAATGAATAAGTAAAACTGGTGACAAGATGACTATTATTTGAGCACTGTTCATGTTCTAGCTATTCTAGTAGGCATTTAAAATATAATACTCAATTCCTCTACAAGATAATTCATAACAAAGCTTTTTCAAAAACCTAGATATCATTTCAACTTTCTGCTTTCCTGAACAAATCATACACACATATGTTTATAATAATTTCCTATGTTCTTCTTGAGATGTCCAAGGCCAAATACTTGGTCAGATCCCAACATGTTCTTTTTGTTTAATGATTATTTCTTGTAGTCCTGTGTTTTAAACATGTTTGTTTCCATTAAGCACTTTGCAAAACAAGGTAAACAACTAATCCTCCTTATTCATGTACTTAAAGGCAGTTATGACCATCTTTTAGCTTTGAACCACATCAATTAGTTGCTTTAGAATGTCTTCAAGGGATCAATTTTCAATCACTTTCATCATTTAGTTTTTGAGGGAGTAGCTTGACAGTAATACTAGCAACATAATTTGAATCAAAACCGGGCTCAACTAGGTTTCTTCCAGTCAATCCTGAAGATTTTTTCTCATTCCTAATCTCACGTGACCTCGTAGTTTTTGAAACTATCCATCATACTCCATTTCTTAAAGCTCTTTTCATTCTTGCTTCTTAGGGCTCCATGTGATTCTGTACCTCTTCCCATATTTCTAACCACTCTTTCTATATCTTTTTCTCTCTATTTCTCTTGAGCCCTGAACTTTGGCAACACTCACGACTCTACTGTTTGTTCTGCTTCTTTCCACATGAATTCATTCTAATAGATGAAAACTGCACATTTTATGAAGACCAGCCCAAATCTCTCTCTAGATTTGTCAGTAGTCGGTCTGTATTTTTTAGATTGCTGAGTCAAATGATGGCATGTGGAGTATGTACAACCCAATGGATGACATCAATATTCTCAGAATTAGGGCCTAACACAACAGAAATCATGTAAGAAAGTAAGATAAAAATAGGGAATTCAGAAAGCATTTAGGAGTTTTGTGAGGCAGTTAGCTGTCATCTTGCAAGAAATGCAGGCTTCTCTCTGCAAAGGAGCAAGTAGTATTTTGCGGCCTTTAAGTGTCCTGAAAGCTAAAGAGAGGCAGAATCCTATCTAGTAGTAAAGGATGTTTGTTACAACCTTTGTGGGAATACAGCTGTGCATCAGGGGAACTGGAATCTGGGAGAAACCAGACAGCTGAAGGGGAGGAAATCTGAGCCCCAGTGGTCATCCTGGGCATAAAAAATATGCAATGTCCTCGTAAGTGGCACAAGTGGAATCACCCTTGAAACACATGAATTTCAGGGCATTTGTCCTCTTCCAACATCACTGGTTAATAATCAACCTTACATAATTCACATGGGTCAATTTTGTTTCTTAATGGGTAGGTAGTTTTTACTCATGGGATAGTTTAGAAACACAGAAATGAAAACAATTAAATGTATAGTATTAGTACTTTAGTGTTCAGGACAAGAACATTTTTATATTTGATTTTTTTAAGTGTTTAGAATGTATGAGAAACTTCAGTAATGCTAGTAAATTTAAGTTTAACCATAAAATAGAGTCTAAAATGTAAAAGTGATTTGATACTTCTGACTTTAAGTTGAAAGTCATAAAATGACTAAATTTATTAAAATTATGAACATGTAATAAAGGACATTATATATATGCATGTGTGTATGTGTGTGTGTATAATATATATGTGTATATATGTATTTGTATTCTATGAATTGTCTATCCATGTTCTTTGCCCACTTTCTACTGGACCTATCCCCATTTTTTGACAAAGAGTCTGAGGCTCAGAGAAGTTAAGTAACCTACCAACAGTTACACAGTTGGCAACAGCCAGAGCCTTATACTCACACACACACACATATATCAGGCATATGGAGTAGATACCACACAGTGGGTCAGAGTTGTCTGGGGAGGTCTCTAGGAGGTAAGCTTTCTTCATTTGAGAAGGGAAATAATAAAATAATAACTAACCCATTAAGTGTTGGTAAAAAGACTGGCCCAGAATCAGCAGATTATTCTCTGATTAAGGTGTGAAATAATAAGTGCTTTAAATATGGCAGAAGTTTTGGAAATAGAAAGAATTGAACCCATAAAACATGTGAAGAAATCTTGATTGCTGCATTACTGGATAAGAAGAATGATATCACTTAGGAATCCAAGTGATCCACCCTAAATGACTGGGATAAAATTAAGGTAATTTAAAGAAGGTGAAAAAAAAAAATGGGCTCAGTTTCAGTTGAGTACAGTTGACAGTTATGAGTAGACAACTAAAGTTAAGCACAATGGCATTTTTATGTGTAAGGGGAACTTTGGTCTATTAAAAAACTTTTTAGTTCCTTGAATTTGAAATTCTTGTTGAATTTATTAACTTAGAATTTTTAAAATGTAGTTTTCCTTAACCCCTTAAACTTATAAATATTTTATTTCTTATTTTATTTATAAATCTAGAAAACCATTTAAAATAAGAACATTTCAAGAAATTCTTCGAATGATTTCTGGTAAATTCATTTGTTTTACTAACATCATAACAACAATAACTGCCATCTACAGAAATGTAGAACTACATTAGCTGGTGACTCTTCGTAAAGTCACCTACATAGAAAATATTGGAAGCCAGTCCCTATGACACCCCAGACAAATCAAATAAGACTTTGCTTGTACGTAATAAATTGCCCAAAACAGCAAAGGATGTCTGTTTGTAACTTTTACAAGAAACTTTATTTTTAAAATAACCTTCAATATAAACAACAAGAGAGAAAATGGCAGAATGAAATGCAGAACATAAGTCAGATATAAACAAGCAAAAGGATAAAGAAAACTCATTTGTGTTCACATCAACCTTATCGTCTTGTAAGGTTTTAGCCTGTCCTATTTTCATTTGGTGGCAGGTTTGCCATGTTTCCGCCCTCCCAACTCCCGTGTTTTATCTTCACATTCCATTCTTCCTTTTTTGTAACTCAGTTTAAAATAAACAATTATTCCACTTCTTTCATGTGCTCTATATCAGCATTTATTCTTTCTGATTGTAAACTTTTAGAGGGCATGAATCACTGTATGTTGCCAAATAAACATGATTTTTATTGGTAAAAATGCATCCACTAAGGTTAACAATGCCTAGACTATTGTGAGGTGAAACCAGGTATTGTGTAAATCCAGGCAGGAAGAAATGGAATTTCCCCAAGGAGCAATTAGGTGAACTGACACTGAGAGGACTCCTTCCCAGGTTATATTTTGGGTTAAACACCAGCGAAAGTAGGCAAAAAAGAGTAGCATTTGAATAAGCAGGTGGAAAGGTAGGAAAGAATGGTTCTTTGAACTCTGGGAATGTTTAATTCAATATATTAAAGCAGTTAAAACAAGTATTAGTTTCCCTCCCTGGCTTTCAGCTGATGTCCTCACCCCATAACCAACAAAAAGTGTGTGAGTAGTTACTTTAGCAAGTGTGGTGACAAACAGCTTGTGCTCGTGGCTTGCTGGGTCCATATACAGATAGTTCTGTAATTGCAGGGTGGCCAGACAGAAGCCCAGGACCACCTCAAGATCTTAATTTCTTCAGATTTGGTTAAATATCAACCCCAAATGAACTACCAAAGCTCTACTGTGATAGTTAAGTCAGTTCATAATCTATTCCCAGCTTTGCTGGCCAAATCACTGCTCTATGCATTTCCCTATCATTTAACCTTACCAGTTACTAAATTTTCCCAGAATCTTTAATTCTACTTCCTTTCACTTGGTTCTAATACCTTGCAAGGGTTGACGTTAGTGGAGGGGAGTTCTCTTTTGTCTAATAAACTCCTAACTGTCTCTCAAGACACAGCTTGTTGCTAGTGTGGGCATTGGCACCTCCCATGCAGGCAGTGGGCCATCCGCTTTCTGCACTGATTACTTATCAGTCTGTGTCTGTCACACATCCTTTTCTGCTCAACCCTGATACTAACTGTAAACTCCTTGAGGACAGAGAACATTCTATACTTTTAATCTACATGGCATTTGAAATGAAAAATTCTAGACTTAAAAGAATAAACAAATGAAATGAATAAATTACTGTAATCTTTGTTTTTCTGAAGCCCCCAATAATTCACATCTATGTCTCCTTCATGGAACCTTTTGATTTTTATCTTTTGATATTATAGATATTTTGGATGCATCGAAATTTCCAGCTAAACTCTGCACATCTTGAGGGAAGGTCTGAGCTTGGTTCTCTTACAGCCCCAGCTGGTTGCACAAGTCTTTCGGGTGCAGATGCTCAATATATATTTAAAAATGAACAGGGTAAATCCATCAAAGGGCATTATCTGAGTAGAAGATAATGTTGTATTTGAGGAAAAAAAAGATCATTTTTCAAGAAAATCAGTCCTGTTACTTACAGATATATTTATAATTTAAAATAAGTTAACCAACAATAGACTGATGATATGTTTATAGAGAACATGCTTGGTCACTTGTTAATGAGGAAAATTAATCACTGTTTTTATGTAATCAGTGCTTCAAAAGTACTTGAGGGTACTTGAAAGCAGTTGATTTTCTTAAGTAGATTATTTATACTATGCATTTGCATAGCGCATTCTGCATAGAGTGTAAAGCTACATTTTATCACATCCCCTTAACACTACAAATTCTATGTTAGCAAAATCCAAATTAATGAGGCTTCTTTGTTTCCTGATATTAATATTAAGAAAATGCCAACATGTCCCCATGGCCTGCATGTGGCTGATTCACTGCTATGTGAAGCTTACTCCAAGCCACATTGCCTTCTTCACACTAAGAAGGGAAAACAGAACTTTCACAGACCAGCAGCCGCTTCCTGTGGCCACCACATCTTTTACTTTCAGTTCTCTCTTCTCACGTCTCCAAACTGTGAGCTCTACTGGCTCTTTTTTCCTCTCAAACTTCTCCTTCCTTCATTTTTCATTTTCTTCCTTCCAACCCTACCTTTTGTTCTTATCTATGGCTCAAAATTCTGCCTTATGATCCGCTTATACTCAGAAACTTGACTATTCCTTCAACTGTTGCAACAGAGCTGTCAGACTTCCTCTTGGCTCTGCAGCGCTTCAACCAGTGATGGAGAACAAACGGTCCACTAGAGTACCTGAAAATGTAGCGAGAAGTTCATTCACCGTGATAAGGTAGATCTGCTTTGTAACTAAAGATGCATGTATAGTTGTTCTCTTCACACTTTGCCATCTACTTAATAAACATTGAACCCCTGCTAATTTTCTTTGCATTCAGTTGAGATATAGAATCGAGTAAGTCAAGGTCATCCCATCTGGCAGGGAGCTATGGTTTAATGAGAAAGATTCTGCTCACAGGCAATTACCACATAAGTAGCAAGTCCTTCAGTGTGGTATGTGCCCACAGGAGCCAGAGGAGAACAGAACTACAGCTGTGGAAGAATTCTTTGCAAAAATTGGCTTTTGAACTACACTCCAAAGGTTGAGTGGGAATTTGTCAAATAGATTGAGAGCAGTGTGCTCCAGGAGGAGGACAGCCTTGTGGAGGCTTGGAGGTGTGAGAAGTGTAACATGTTGAGAAAGGCACACATTGGACTCTTACCTAGAGGGTGGGTGGAGTGTTTAAAGGTGGCAGGAAATGAGGCCAAAAAAAAAAAAAAGTTGTATGATCATAGGAGCCATTTTAAAAGCTCTGAGTGATACGTTATATACAACTGAATGTCTTTTAAATGAAAAGTTACACAGTCTAACTTTCAGAAATGTAATGAATATCTAAATTAAGTCTGGGCATTGCTAGGGGTTCAAAAAAAAATGGTCTGGGGCATAAATGAAAAACATGTGGAGCACTCCATTAGGAGTGAGTGTGTGCATGTGAATTATAGAGGTTGTTGGCAGGAAGTACCTGAGGACAGATCTCATCCCAGGAACTTCCTGAACTAAGCTCAGTAAGCTTGACACAATGCCCACTTCTTAGCTGGAGGGGAATCTGAGTGCGGCATCAGCATTATATCTCATGCTGGAACTCGCCTCTATTTCAGGCAACTAGAAAAAGGTCAAAGTTGTAACAAGAGAATGAGTGGTACAAAGCAGTTGAATGGGCTATTTCAACACATTCTATAACACACAGGGGCCTTGGTGTCTAAGAGAGCCAGACTCAAAGGGGAAAGAAAGGGAGTTTCCCCTTCACTGTTGCAAACCTAGATTAGGGGGTGGTGCTCTCCTCGGGGCTCAGGGTTGTGGCCCGCCAAGAAAGATTCTGCACAGCAGAGCAGCAGGAGGAATAATGTCACCCTAAGTGCAGGACACTTCAGCATCAGGGTCACCAGGCCCAGCAAAGAAGCAGTAGTAAGTTGGGGCAGAGGAAGAAGAACAGATGGAAGAGAACTTCTGGGAATTCCAAGTTCTTGAGGGAGCTGGGTGTGTTAGTCAGGGTTCTCCAAAGGGACAGAACTAACAGGATATATATATATAAAGGAGATTTATTAAGGAGTATTGACTCACACGGTCACAAGGTAAAGTCCCATAATACGCCATCTGCGAGCTGAGGAGTGGAGAAGCCAGTCTGAGTCCCCAAACCTCAAAAGTAAGGAAGGCAACAGTGCAGCCTTCAGTCTGTGGCTGAAGGCCCGAAAGCCCATGACCAACCACTGGTGTAAGTCCAACAGTCCAAAAGCTGAAGAATTTGGAGTCTGATGTTTGAGAGCAGAAAGCAATCAGCATGGTAGAAAGGTGAAGGCTGGAAGACTCAGCAAGTCAAGTCCTTCCACCTTCTCCTGCCTGCTTTATTCTGGCCACACTGGCAGCTGATTAGATGGTGCCCACCCAGATGGAGGGTGGTTCGGCCTCTCCCAGTCCACTGACTCAAATGTGAATCTTCTTTGGCAACACCCTCACGGACACACCCAGGAACAATGCTTTGCATCCTTCAATCCAATCAAATTCACACTCAATATTAACCGTCAATCACGCTGGACTTGGCAAGGGGCTGGGAGCTGCGCATCATCAGCTGATGAGTGTAAGGTACCAAGGCCATTCAAGGATAAATACCATTTGTATCCATGAAGAAGAGAGTTATCAGGGAAATGTAGGCTATAGAAAGAACATGTACCTAGGAATATAAAGAAGGAGACACAGACACATTGGTTACAAGGCTGTTGGAACATTCAATGTAAGGAATAAGGAAGGCAATAAGAAAGGAGGGCAGGCATGAACAGAAAACAGGGCTGTGAGAACATAATTAAGGATTGTAGAAAGCAGAAATATGCACTTTTTTGGCCAGCTAAAGGGACCTTTCATAACTGTCTTTTGGCATTCGCTATTCTAGGGCTGGCAGTATGAGGAGCAATGATCAGAAGGATCTGAAAGTGACCCCTGGTTCTCATTCAGGGTTGCCTAAACAATAATCTAGCTGGGATGCGTTGTGGGGTTGAGGAAGGTGTTCCCTAAGGAAGGGCTGCCCCAAAGTTCAGCTTCCCACAGGAAAGGTGGCTTCTTCCCTGCAGAAGGGGGAGGCAGTTTCCCATGGGCCTCAAGGTGACCAGGCACTGGGCAGCTGGTTTCCCGGACCATACCTATAAACAACCATCACTCAAACAGACTGCTTGGTACCCAGATCTTCATGCCCTCCACTGACAGTGTTGCACTCACATGTGTACTGTAACAAAGGAGAATGAGGGTGGAGAGATGGAAATACGAGCTTTCCTGTACATTTAGCAAAGCATCCCAGGAAAGTAGGAAGAGGAGTGGGGGTGGAGGAGCGCTTTTTGATTGAATAAGGAGAAGCCTCTCAGGCAGTGACATCTGAGTAGAAACCTGAGAAGAGGCGGC
>NW_012119821.1:1478640-1505665 GCF_000951035.1 Colobus angolensis palliatus | reverse complement strand
GGGTGGTGGGGCAAAGGCTCTGCCTTCTCTTCTTCTGCTACTTCATGGCTTTATCAGTTTCTTCTGTCCTCAGTTACATCTATTCCTTAACCCATGGTATGTGTGCTGCTGTAGATCTGCCTCAGACCCATTAAGGAACCCACCTAGCGTGACCTAAGGTAGAGCCTTAAGAATGATTCAGCAGCAGCTAGCAACCTGGAGTTATAAATTGTAGTCATAACACTCCACACAATTAGGATTCTGGTTATACCACAGACTCACCAAAAAAACAAAAGCCACCCACTCATAAATTGATTTTTACATGACAGTGATGTAGAATAAAAGGTTCTAAGAGTTCCCACAGAAACCAGTATGAGCCTTAATAAAGTACATAACATTTATTAATGTGTCCAAAGACCTCAGGATCGACCTCTATATAAAAGACCACTTGCCTCTTCAATTAGTAATAACCACAGGTTTTCTGGTGAAAGTAGAGTGAGCATAAATATGTCAAGCACATACTAATAGACTAGCTGATTTAGATAGCAGTATTTCTAGAAGAGAATTAAAAGGGTACTAACTGCTTGTCATGTCCTCATTGTATATTTACATATATCTGTTTGATTTACTAAATCGGACTACCTGAACACTCTATTTAAAAGTGAATATCAAAAATGCCTTTGCCGAAGTTATGTCTCATCTTTGGTCCCAAAGAGGACATAGCACAGAAGGAGAAAGCACAGACTGAAACACTTAGAATGAAGTGATGACTGACTCACTGCCAATATCAGAAAATTGCCTTTCATTTTACAAATTTAGTTTGATATGGATTTAAATAATTTATCTAATTCTAACCTTCTGTGTCCTACACAATTTTTTTTCTGGCCAGTTATTTCTCAGCTCTTATGATATAGTTAAAATTAACTCAGCATTTTTTTTTCTTTTCAGAAAAGATATTTGACTTTTGTCTGTGCTTTGAAGTGATGTAATTATGACATCTGTGTTAACAGATCAAAAAGCAATGCACCAAAAGTGTTTATCCAAATCCCATTGTCTAGTGAAGGACATCCCAGAAGGGCAGCTTGGTTCAGGGAATCTGTGGGTGGCACTCTGCTCCCGCATAGGTTGATCTGAAGAAGACCAATTTCTAAATATTGATTTTGAGTGAGGCAGATGAGAAAATTAAAACCAGTGATACTCTAGTACACACTAAGACTTTGTTTCAATTGAATGCTCACAATTTGTCTTGCAGGGCAAGTCCTGGGATCATTTCTCTACTTCTCACAGTATCAAAACTAAGAATTGTTTTCATTTGGGATCAGGGAAAATGGGTCATTTTATTGATGTAAAACATTGTTTTTGTTTCCTGTTTTCATCACACTTCACCTCTCATTTACATCTGTGTGTTAGAGACAGTGATTTGTTCACAGCACCTGTAATCTGTCTGCTTTTTGAACAATATTTGATAGGAGGAGCCAGGTGGAGGAGGTAGAAAAGTACCTTGTTTTTGGCTGTGTTTTCCTTTAGCCTTTAAAAAGCATCTTCTCTATTCCAAGTCAGAATCCACTATTAGCAACAGAACAGAATGTGGTGTATCCCTGAAAAATGGCTGCTATAGCCATATTCTCTTATAGTAAATGGAAAAGCAAAAACAGGACCAAGGATTTGGAATATACAATAGATTGAAAAAAATCTAAAATTTCTTTTAAAAGGGAACTTTCTCATAAAAATCCTTTATTGGAATGCTTCAGTGTGTCCAGAAGTCTATGAAGGCAACCCGATGTATGGAGAAAGCTGAATTGAAATCAGGGTCCATAAAGGAAATTCTAACCATGGTGTGGCAAGGTTTGGTCTTTCACGGGCTTTCAGAGGGATTGTGGAGAAGCAGTTTTCTGGAGGCACTCACCCTTGAACATGGGCCCATAGGCAGAACTGGCCATGGCACTCCCTATCTGGAAGCCTCTGAGGGCTCATGTTGGTATAGAACAAAAGCCACACTCTTTTGCCTTCCCAATCCAGCAGAAGCTCCATCACTTACTACTCACGCCTGAGCACCCAAGGTCCAGCCACTTCGTCCTTCTTACTGCCCTCAGATCGTACCTTCCACTTTCAGCCTCTTCTGCCCCGTTGTCCATGATGTTATCCTCAATCTGGAATGTTCCCTATCCCCGTGGCCTCTGCGAAAACGTACCCACTACTTTAGGTCTAACCTCACATGTACCTAGGCAGAATTAATCCATCCCTCTAAAATATTCTCACCCTCTTCCTCAGTCTGTATCAGACTCCCACTCCTTCTCACAAACACCACACACACCTGTCTGCAATCCCCAAATTTCAAAATCTTCCAAATTCTGAAAGCTGAAAGTGTTAATATTTTTCATAATTCATTTGGCAGAAAACCCCAAAGTGAAGTTACTTTGTCATTTTGATTTATGTCACCAATATGAGCATTCATGCATTTAACTGCAAAAACCAAAAACCTGAAGTGTTTGTCCACAGACCCAGACCCCACTGGAAGTATCAGACAACATTTGATGTATATAGTACCGCCATAAGACCCACGTGGACTCCAGGAACCAGAAGTACTCCTGTAAATTTACTCTATTCCTCCTCCCTTGAGTTCACAGAACCAGATGGGATGCAATTCCAGTGGGGAATTCAGGTGCATGCCAGACCTGGGCACAGATCCAGACTCACATGAACTCCGCTTCCCGTTTCTCTCCTTTGAAGCACTGTAGAGTCACCAGATGGTGACTATGTCGGTGTATGTCATAGGAATTTACTCCATTAGATAAGAAGCTTGTCCACAGGTCTTTCCAAGATAATTCCGTCTCTGTTTTTGGCTTTTTCTGAGATGGCTGATGATTAAGGCTGTTAAGCTTCCTAGACACTCCTGGTTTAATTGAGGGTATCTGTAAGTCACACTCTTAAACCCTTTCAAGTGCCTTTTGTGTGACTGAATACTCTTAGTCTGAATAGTTTCTGAACTATTAGCAAAAGGCTGTGCAGCCACACTCTCAGCTTTTTCTCTAATGGATGCTTTTCTGACAGTAAATAATTTAATTTTATAATCTTTTGCAATCTGGATAGGTTGAGAATTTTCCAAATCATCACATCCTGGTTCTTTTTTATTCCCTCAATTTATATCTCTTTTCTTACATGTTACTGTAAGCAGCAAAAAGAACCCAGGCTACACATTCAACAGTGCGAATTTCCCAAATCATCACATCCTGATTCCTTTTCCTTTCTTCATTTATCTTTCTTGCATTTTACTGTAAGTAACAAAAAAGCTGTACCTTCAACACTTTATTTGGAAATCTCATCATTTAAAAAATCTGCCTTCCACGTAACTGTAGGACACAATTCTGCTTAGTTTTATGACACTATATATGAACAATCCTCTTTCCTTCAGCTTGCAATAACAAGTTCCTTATTTCTTTTTGAGCTATCACCAACAGTGCTTTTAACATCCATATTTTTACTAACAGTCTGTTCATGATGACTTATGTATTCTCTAAGGCCATTTATGTTTTCTTTACCCTGTACTTCACTTATTTCTAAGTTCTCACTAGCAGAGCCATTAACATTCATATTTCTGCTAACAGCCTGTTAAAAGCAATCTAGGCTTTTTCTGTAACACTCATGAAAATTCTTCCAGCTTCTGCCTACTGCCCAATTCCAGAGCCACTTCCACATTTCAAGAATTTGTTATAGAAGCATCCTACTTCCGGGTACCAAAATCTGGATTCCTGTCTATTGCTACTGTACCAAACTATCACAAACTTAGTGGCTTAAAACAACGTTACTTTCTTATAGTAAAAGTCTGTATGTAGATTAGAAGTCCAACATGGGTTTCACTGGGCTCAAATCGAGATGCTAGCAGGGCTGACATGGAGAATCTGTTTCTTTGCCTTTTTCCACCCTTCTAGAGGCCATCCATATTCCTTGGCTCTGATTCCCCTCTTTCATCTCCAAAGCCTGCAAATGACATCATTTTTTCCTTCTTCCATAGTCACGTTTGCTTTTGACTCTGACCGTGGCCAACAAGGTTCTCTATTTTTAAGGATGTGTATGATTAAATTAGGCCTACCCATGTAATTTAGGATAAGCCCCACACCTCAAGGTTCTTAATTTCAATCATATCTGCAAAGACCTTTTTTTTCATATAAAGTAACATACCCACATGTTCTCATGATTAGGACGGGGAGGGGGGCATTATTCTGCTTACCACAGTACTATTTACTTTATATTTCATAGGTGTTGGTACAACATACGAAGAATACATCATCATAAAAGTTATTCTTTAATGAAGATGACAAAAAGATGGTCAAATTAACAATTATTTTGATGTATTGCTTTTTAGCTCATACTCTGTGAATACCTGCTAGTTAATCTGTTAGATTCTAGGAAGATTGGGTTTATAATAATAGTGATAACATTTAACATTTTATAAGACCTTATAGAACACAATGTGTTTTCAGATATCACTGTTTCACATATTAAAATATTTGATAGGCTGGGTGCAGTGGCTCATACCTGTAATCCCAGCACTTTGGGAGGCCAAGGCGGGCAGATCACGAGGTCAAGAGATTAAGACCATCCTGGCCAACATGGTGAAACCCCATCTCTACTAAAACTACAAAAATTAGCTGGTGGCACGTGCCTGTAGTCCCAGCTACTCGGGAGGCTGAGGCAGAAGAATCGCTTGAACCAGGGAGGTGGAGGTTGCAGTGAGCTGAGATCGGGCCACTGCACTCCAGCCTGGTGACAGAGTGAGATTCCATCTCCCAAGCAAAAAAAAAAAAAAAAAGAAAAAGAAAATAATAAATAAAAAATTTAAAAAATTGATTATTTATACCATGATACTTATTCTCTATACTAAACATGGTTTCTGTCATGTTTTCCAAACAGAAAAGAACAAATCATACCATATCTTACAGTAGATGTGAATTTTTATTAAATTAATGCAATTTGTACTATACATGACAAAATAAACATTTTTCTCATTACTTTTTAAGTTTTATTACCTTTGAAAATTTAAGAGCTTAAGTGGCTGAACTTGAAATGTCAACTCATGATAAGTGCAGTATTTGGTGCTTATGATGGTACCAAAATGAAATGGGTACACTCTTATTATTTCTAATTTATAGATGAGAAAACACTGGCACAGAGACATCAAGCAACTTGATTGAAGTTTCACAGGTGGGTAGTAACAAACACAGGTTTAAACTTAGGAAATGTGACTCCAGAGACAATGTTCTTAACCACTGCGCTTTGCAGCTTCCTACTGAGGAGCTTTACTGTTTATGATAGCTTTAAAATTAGGTAACTCTAACGTAAACTGGGGTTCCTCATTTTCCAGTAGGAGCATGGACTCACTTAAGCATAGGCATTTTATTTTTAGCAAACTAATGCAGAAACAGAAAACCAAATACTGCATGTTCTCACTCATTAGCGGGAGCTAAATGATAAGAACTTATGAACACAAAGAAGGAAACAAAAGACACTGGAGTCTACTTGAGGGGGAGGGTAGGAAGAGAAGAGGAGCGGAAAAGATAACTACTGGGTATTGGGCTTAATACCTGGATGATGAAATAATTTGCACAATACCTCCTGTGACATGAGCTTACCTATGTAACACAACTTTACATGTACCCTCAAACCTATAATAAAAGTTAAAAAAGAAGCATTTTATGTTTTAGAATATTTTACCATCAAAACATAAAGTTATACTTAACCTCTCAAATAAATAACAAGGGAGAGACTGTACAAGACCACAAAGGTCCACTGAGATCAGTTTCTGTGACTTTCAAACCTTTCACATGCTTAGCTGCAGCATCATTAAAATACTCTGTTACTCAGCTGTCCTGGAATCAAATTTGTGTGTGTGTGTGTGTGTGTGTGTGTGTACAGGGGAGTGCATGCATATGTGCATGTGTATGCAGGCAACATGTCCTGAAGTTCAACGAAAAGAGTACTGGGAATGAAAATATTTTATTTATCATCTCTGAACTGTAATTAGTGTTTTCACTTATAAAATAAATAGATATGACTACATGAGATTTGGGTCTCCATCAGGTTCTGAAAATTTACCTTCTAAAAAGACTTCAGATAATACATTAAGAAAAATCCTAGTTTTTAGTTGAAGATCATTACAAACAATTCCAAGTCTTTATTTTTCTACTTACTAGACATTATTTGTCTTCCGATAAGTGAAATGGTTGGTCTAGAAGAATTTTAATGTCTCTTTAAGCCCCAACATTCTGTCATTTTCTGGTTGAGGAACTCTTACTACAGTAGATTCTACAAATGAACTAATTTTGAAATACAGCCAAGAAATTGAAAATTTAAACTGGTGTCTTTATGTTATTTGCAGCTTGTGAGTTTTACTGTAACAGAATATGGGAGAGAACTTCCAGTTGTCTTAGAATGTTATTGAAAACTTCTAAGCTGAGGAAACTGGGTAATAATTTCTACCACATTCTGAAGACAGAAGCTAAATACATCTTCACAGCTTCTGTAAAATATCCAGTGATGACCGGGTGTGGTAGCTCACACCTATAATCCTAGCACTTTGGGAGGCCAAGGCGGGTGGATCACCTGAGGTCACCAACATGGTGAAACCCCATCTCTGCTAAAAATATAAAAATTAGTCGGCCATGGTGGCACACACCTGTAATCCCAGCTACTCAGGAGGTTGAGATGGGAGAATCACTTGAACCCAGGAGGCAAAGCATGCAGTGAGCCGAGATCACGCCATTGCACTCCAGCCTGGGGAACAGAGCAAGACTCCCTCTCAAAACAAACAAACAAAAAAACAAATCCAGTGACCGTTATACCTGAGAACTGATGTAAGAGAGGGCAAGAGGTCCATTACAGAGAGAACAATGAAGGAGATTTCATGGCTGAGAACACTGGAATTTACCCTTCCTTCCCTGTGCTTTCATTCCCTGCCACCAAGTCAAGTGAGGAGGCTCCAAGAGAGCTACTCATAGACAGTAGAGCTGTATTCCAGATAAGGAGATCTGTATATCCTTTAACCCCCAACCTGTACCACAGTTCCTGAGCTTTTAGAAATATGTAGACCTGCGACCTACCCATGCTACTACCAGAAGATGAAGGGCACAAAAGAGTTCTTAGCATCACTTGGGAGTCTTGGAATTTGGGGGCACACATAAACACAAGACTCCTTATATAGAGAAGATTAAGGTGAAAAATTGAGTAGAACGAATCTTCAATATAAGGTGAGGAGAAAGAAGAACAATGAGGGTAAATTGCACTTCTATGGTTTGGAAAAGCAAGACTTTCTCAGCAATCAACTCAATGCTAAAGAAGGTATCTGGATTCAAAGGCATCCTAAAAGCATCTCTCTATGCAAAGATGTGGGAAACAATTGTAGAATTGAGTGAAATGGCTAATGTGTAAGCTACTTTTATTTCTACCCACAGGGACAGCAGGAGCATGGGAGGATTCTAAAGGGCTCAGCTGGAGCCTTTCGCACTCCATCAGAGATCTGTGCAATGTGGGGACATCAGAGATCTGTGCAATGTGGGGACATCAGAGATCTGTGCAATGTGGGGACATCAGAGATCTGTGGATGGGGTATTTCCTCTTGAACCTCATGTAAAAGCTAACATTTCAGTGATTTCCATGACAGAAGACACTTGACATCTAAATGAACTGAAAAAGATAGCATCAACTAAAAACAAACAAACAAACAACACTATTCTTTTACCTGTCACTCTCTCTATCCTTATGCTTTCTCTGGAATGAATGGAGGAGATACATGAAGGATAGAGAGGAACAAACCATGCACCCTACCCCTCCAAACCTGCTTGTGGGATAACTAGTTGGGGCCAGATCTGGTGAAGAGGGAGGTGCTTGGGACTGGATGAACTGGTTTTTTTTTTTTTTTTTTTTTTTTTTTAATACAGTCTTGCTGTGTTGTCCAGGCTAGAGTGCAGTGGTGCAATCTCAGCTCACTGCAAGCTCTGCCTCCCAAGTTCATGCCATTCTCCTGCCTCAGCCTCCCCCGTAGCTGGGACTACAGGAGCCCGCCACCACGCCCGGCTAATTTTTTGTATTTTCAGTAGACAGGGTTTCACTGTGTTAGCCAGGATGGTCTCCATCTCCTGACCTCGTGACCCAGCCGCCTCAGCCTCCCAAAGTGCTCGGATTACAGGCGCGAGCCAATGCACCCAGCCTGGATGAATATTTTATTTAAATTGGACTGAATTTTGTTTTAACCCTCACTAATCTAATACCCTATAGAACCAAAAAAAGATCTGGGATATGGCTGTGATAACATCTAGATCTAAGGAAGAAAGAAGGACAGGGTATGCTGATTTTACTCTATGAAATTCACCCATTTAATACATCAGTTATATGACCGTCCTTGAATCTTTTCCTGTTTTATGGTTACTCATTCATGTTTTGGGGTATGAAGAAGGGGATCTGTTTCTATTTATGTGTTAAAACTTCCATTTAAAAAAAAGATGGTGGAGTAACAATGGGTAAACATTTTCTCCACAATTCCCATGAGCTTCAAGGAAGGGAAATACACAACTGGAAATAGAAGTCTTTCTCAGGGTTCTGTATCAAAGAAACACTGGATTCCTTCCTTCGATTAACAACCAGGAAGAAAATGGAGAGTTTCTGTAAGCAGATTATATGAGTCACAGTTAACACATAAAAATATTATAGAATGAGACAGTGTGTGATGGGACAAAGCATCTTTGGTTTAAATTTACCTTAATAAAAGAAAAAAATGGACATTTTGACACAATAATGAAACAGTATCAAGCATTATATCTTACAGTGTTTGATGTAGAAGCGAGGAGCAATTGTGTTATACTACATTCAGATTAACCTGGATGTGCAACTTAAGTCAGACTTTTGCCTGAATATATAAAGATTTATTTATAATAATCATGATAAAGGAGTAGAGATTTACATATAAAACAATGATTTTCTAGTAGCAACTCACCTCAGCTTTAAATATATTTATGGGCATAAAACCATCCTCCTTTATCACTCTGAGCTTCAGGCTGTATTCTAAATTGCTATGTATGACAGAGTTCATTTCTACGATGAATTTCCACTGTGCTGAGGCAAATAGCCAACTGATGACAGAAAGGCAGTACCAAAGGCTGGGTCTGAACTGCACGGAGACATACCAGTGTAGCTTCTGCTTTCTCTGTCTTCACAGGGCTCTTCAGGGAAATAGCTCATCCCCTTAAGAAGCCTCTCTGCAGGGAGATTCAGGGTAGACACAACAATAGAGAGGGCTGGAAGTCCTCAGTGTGCAGAGAAGACCAGAGGTGGGAGACTGACTGGAAGAAGGGGCCAGTGGGCTTAGCTGCTTTCCCGCTCAGAATATGAAGGTCATCCTTAATCTATTTTGTCTCCCCTATTCTTGGCAATCACTCATTCTCTGGGAGGGAATGAGGATATTCCTGAATATACCCCTTAGCCTCAGGATTTATACAGAGGTCTGTGTATGTTGGGGGCGCAGAGGAAAGAAAAATGATATGATAAAATCACAGAGTGGCATGGCTGATGTCTCACTCAGTATCTTTGAGCCTCAGTTTACCCGCAGTTCAATCACCACTGTCCAATGTCTTTTTCAGCTGTAATACTTAAATAGTTCAGTGAGAATAATTAAAAGGAACACAATCAAAACATGAACATAATACATGCTTATATAGGAAACAAGACTTTCCCAGAAGCATAATCCAAGGATTATATAAGAACATTTATAAAGGAAGATAATCAAAACTATAACCATGATTTATACTCACAGTGTATAAATTTAGTCAGTGAACCCTGAGTAAATCTAGATTACAGAAAGAATGTAATTGCAGTGCCTGCCAGCGTGTGAACAATGATATAGTATAATAAATTATACATAATAATTATATATGAATTATACATAATTATGTATTCTTATATATGCAAAATTACATTATGATACTCATTGTTATGATAAGTGTATAATTATATATAGTGGTATTATAATATAGTACAATATAGCTACAATTTATACATTATCAGAGGTTTCAACTTTTTCAGATCTGGGGTTATAAATACATACCTTAAACAAGACACATTTACCCTATCAATACATATGTAAGTGGCCATCCTTCAGATTTTACTAAGAAATAAAATATTTTTGATGAGAACATCAAACAAACAACAATGAGTGGTAATAAGGATTTGACAGTGGTAATAAGGATTTGATACTATTCCAAAATAAATTATGGGTAAAATCTGAAGGTAGGGCACTTAGAGAACCTATCTTTAAACTGTATTACGTTTTCCTTAAAACACAGCATTATCCTGCCTAGGCAAAAAGGAAACTAAACTAATAAGCATCTCTAGAAAGTAGAAATACAAAGAGTCCAACTGAGGAGCAGACAGGAAATGAGTAGGACATTGTCAGGTGAAGAGCAGACAATCAGTATAGTGCAGAGATGGAACAAAAAAACACAGGGAGTGTGCATGGACTTATCCTTCTAGTACACCATAATAAACATCCACATGTACTGTTGGTCTGTTGCTTTCGTTTGCTCATTACCCCTGCCCCTCCTAGTCCCTTATCTCTTCTCTCTTCAGTGCTTTACAACTCATTTCATAGTCATACTTGCACTGCCGTGAAGATGGGCAGGCACATTGCCTGCGGCAGGCAGTTGCTAAGAAACATATCATGCTCACTTTGCTAAATATGTGAGTATTTAGAATTTAGTATAATGGCTAATGTGTAAGCTACTTTTATTTCTACTGGAATTTCACCTCTTGGCTCTGAATCGTCACCTGAGTTCTCCTGTGACATAGGACCTACTTCCAAAATTCCCACTCACTCTAAGACTTTCTGTAGCACATAACTCACGGAGAGGCAGGACTCTTCAGAATGGTCAACACCACCATGGGAAAGCTAAAGCCAAAAACAGAAGAGGGAATGGGATCAGAAAATCCCCCAAAAAATGTAAATCAGAAAGAGGTTAATTTCCAGGTAAAACAGATTTGAGATCAGTAATTATAGTCTAAGGGAGAATGGATGATTTTTGCTACCATTGCACACTTTAAGCAATGAATAATGTAATCAGCATGAGCTATTTCAGCTATTTCGATTAAGAAGCCGGGATCTCTGAAGTCAAAGTTACCTTGGGAGGGGTTGCCTAAACTAAAAGGCAAGCTAACAAGACACTGCAGGTCTGATGATATAAGCTTTGTAAAAAAGTGTATTTCCTTAAGCTAGGCTTGAGACATTACACAGCTGGCTTCCTGAGGGGGGAAAAAAAATCAGATCAATAAGCTTTCAAATTTCTATAGTCCAGAGAAGCCTCTATTTTCTTTTTATTTTTCCAAGATCTCAAGGGCCCATGGCTCAAAAGCAGAAATTTATAGTAATAGCATAGGGCCAGTAGAAGTTCACTAGGAAGAGAGACGAAGGAATTGAAGGAAATGAAAAAAAAGTCTGGGAAAAAGTTGCAAGGATGTCACTTTGCTGAAAAGCCGCTTCTGGAAAGCATTAGATGATCTCAAAGGGCCTTAGCATGAACTCAGGATCTGGAATTTATTCCATAAACATTTACCAAATGACTGCAGTTTTCAAAGAACACCCTGGACTGTTCCTTTCCTTGCCTTTTTCTTGTGCATGTGGACTCAGGTGTGACTACCTCTACTTATATTCACAGATGAGTATAGATGACCAGACCTGAGTCTGTACACACACATATATGGTTTAACATTATAATTGCATTAGAGCATGTTTTAAATGATGGCTGAACTAGATAGTGATATGTAGTAACTATTTAGAGATATGGTTTTGTAATATGACTGGTTGGGTTACATTTTTCATATGGATTTATTTTGGGGCCCATGATAACAGCTTTTCATATATCATTATTCCTGAGGACTCTGGGTTTCTGAATCCAGAATAACACAGGATCAAAGTGAAACTATTATTCAGCAATTCCTACTGCTGGAAAAGTACCCAACAATTGTGTATCTGCAGGTCTGCTTCTCCCCAGCTGGGCAATGTTGAGTACAATACCTAGCTTCTTTGAGCGTACATGTTGGTATCTGTAAATTAAGGGGGTTAAGTCAGTCTAGTGGTTTCGAAATCTTGTTTTCTGAAGTTCTAAGTTTCCTAGATGTATCTTAGATGCAACCTCAGGGGCCAGGAGGGGGCTCCAATGACCTTTGATTCTAACAGAATAGTTCTGCTTCTATCTGTCTTATATTTTGGGACTCTGTACAGAATGTCATGGGAAAAATTATTACTAAAAATAAATTTATAACAATCCATACCGATTAATTCTAGAAGGTACCACGCTGCATCTCCTATAACTCTGAAGAGCTCCTGGCCATTCAATTTTGGGGCTCCTGATGGATGGAAGATACGCCAAAACAGGTTACAAAACACACACTGTATACATGTGTGATGAATATCTTTCAGGGCCATGTTTCTTATTGCTGCATGAGTAAACTTATTTCAAGATAGTCTCTCAATTTGAGGTTCCTTGGTAAATGGTTTTTTACCTTGGTAAATGGTTTTTTACCAAGGTAAATGGTTCCTTGGCCAAATGGTTTTTTTGCCTCCTTCCAATTCCCATCCTCAGGACAATACCTGATTCCTGACAGCTTCCTTGCTCTAAATATCAGCATAACTTAGGTAACTCTGCTGCTAGGATTTGAATGTTCCAATAAGGTCACTCCACAGAAAGGCTTCTCTATCAAGGACCCAGAGAATTCCAAAGTGCTTTTTATCTGTTTCTATTACATCTTCCTTGATACAACCTTTAAAAAGTATGTTAACAGGGTTAGTCTATTTCAATAAACACATCATTTCAATAAGCAAAATATTTGATTAGCTCAAATCCAACAAATCCAACAAAATAAAGAAATCTGGATAGTTCTCTGAATTTTCTGTAATGGGAGATGACAACTATGCCTATATTTAATCAATGTTACTGATTTTGTGAAATGGGAAAATATAGTAAATTTATTTTAAAACCACTAAAATAAGTAATAAAATATGAACATGAATCACAAATAATAAGAACAGCCCATTTTTAAAACAAAAGTTACACATATATTATATATATACACACATACAGTTTCTGCCTTCCATGAGTGGTACACTCTAAGGCTGTTTATTTTAGTGTGTTTTCATGCTATGCATTAAACTTGTCTCTTTGATATCTCTATAAAATAAATATGAGCCCTATATTTGACCAGATATCCAAAGAACTCAAACTATTAAGTACCTGTAACTAGTGAGAATGTTGTTTGAATTAATTGAATTCACCAGGTATAATAGTTTATGAGAAACATAACCCACAACACAACATACAAGGCCACAGAAGATCAGAAGGATGGAAGGTGCTCAAGTCTTCCTGGGACAAGGATGGTTGAGAGCAGTGAAGCATAGATTCTGGTTCCTGTTTGCTCCCAATATAAGAAACCTAGGTTGGAGTCACCATTACCATCAGATCCTGTTGATTCAGTAGCCTATGAATCAAGCTCAGCTGTGGGTGAGGAGGCAGTAATTAAACCTCTGTGATCTTGTTAGAGGAACTAGCCTCAGTGGTATGCTCAAATATACTGGTTTTAGTTCATTTTGGCATTTGTGGATTTAACCCTCATGGTTTAGAGGGTCCTCAAGAGCACCTGAAGGTCCATGCCATGAAGCAATTTATTGTTTGGTAAAGGAATTAGTTTGAATCTTATGCTTCAGAGTGTAATGTGCAACAAGGAGTCACCTGGCAAGTGAGTGGGCCTGGGTTGTCTCTAAACACCTACACTTCAGGCTGGCTATCACTGTTCTACACTTCGGCTGCCTGTACAATAACTTTTTGGTGGTAAAATTCATATTCTTTCCGAAAAGAAAATCTTCTGCTAGTTCAGTGAGGAAAATGAAGGGAAAATAACATAAGTAAAAAGCATGCTTCTCAGCCAGAAAGTAAAAAATTTTAAAAGTGAAAAGTTACGCAAGAAATGGCAAAACTATAGAGAGGATTAAAAAGATCGGTGGTTGCCAGGGTTTAAGGGTGGGGAAAACAGGAATAGGTAAAACACAGGACATTTTTAGGGTAGTAAAACTGTATGACACTGCAATGGTAGATATATGACATTATGTATTTGTTAAAAGCCATAGAACGGTACAACACAAAGAGAGAACCCTCACGCGCAATATGGATTTTAGCTAACCAAAGTGCATCAATATTAGATCATCAATTGTAACAAATGTTCCATGCCAATGCAAGATGTTAATAGTGAAACTATGCAGGGGCAGAGTGGTACAAAGGAACTCTGTATGTATTTTCTGCTCAATTTTTTAATAACCTAAAATTGCTCCAAAAATAAAGTCTATTAATTTTATTAAAAAGTTGTTAGGAGGTGGCTCCCACCTCATTTTGTTCATGTCCGATACAACATGAACAGCTACACAAAAACTGTAGAAACAAGAAAAGTGATCCGTGAAATCATTTTAGTGAGTGCTACTGCCTGTGCCAAAGATGTTGATCAAACGGAAAAAGAAATGTTCATCAAAGTTGATCAGTTATTTGGTTTTGTCAACAACAAAAAAACACTTTTTAACTAAAAAGTGATTTTAGAAGAAGCAAAAAGCCTGTAAAAACATTTCATGAAGCAACCAGTGAGACTTTGAGACTGATTCTTATGAATTACACTGACCTTTTCCATGAGTAAACTTTAGGAGGTATTCCATGCTATGAAATTCATAGGAGAAAACCACTTAGCTGCAAAGCCTGTCTTCAGAGTTAAAGAGAGGAAACAGACATATATTAAAGGGAAGATGCCTTTTGCAAATGTGCTTATCCAAGAAGGAAAAAGATGATTTATAGTCTAAAGAGGCTGAAGGCAGAACATCTCCTTGGATATCTTGTAGATTGGCCCAGATCTCAGGGTCACCTTCCCGAGTGAGCTGCTGGGACCGAACTTCATGCTTCTGTGAGTACATTTCATCTTCATCTTTGTCCACGCGTCAGCACATTTTTATCATCACTGTAGCAGTTTTGCTGATTTAAGTTACTAGCAAAAGAATATAACATAATACAGGATTGAGCTTATTTTAGTTCCTGGTTTTGTTTCTACAGCTGTATATATACAAATGACTTGAGCTTGTATATCTAGAATTATTAAGGGTCTGAAGAGTTCAATTAAAATTTTCAGCTATAGTTAACTGTTGTGTGGAGGGGGGAATTAAATGTTCCTTGAAGTTAATCAACTGAGGATTCTTGAAGACCTTGAGAAGATTCCCTTGTAAATGAAAAGGTCTACTTTAATCTGAAGGAGGTGACAATCTTCCATGTTCCAACAGAAGGAAACAGGAAAATGAAAAATCTATGGTTTCAGAATTAATGTTTGAATGATGAAGCTAAATGTACAGAAGCCATGTAAGTGGGAGCCAAAAGAACAAAAACAAAGGGGAAACATAACAGAGACTCAGACTAATATTCCTTTTCTAAAGAGATCAAAACAAGATTCCAGAGAGGCAGGGTAGCTTATAAATATAATAGCAATACAGCAAATGAGAAAAACATGTTTCTAGCTTAAAATGTAATTAACTAGGCACTATGCAATTACTGACAACTTGTGTTTTCCAGCCTTATCATAGATCTTCCTTGGGCTACATATGTTACTGAGAAAATTAGCCATGTTACATAGCAATAACATTAAAGACATCACTTTGAAAAGCAGCACATAAAATAAACATTGCCTTGAAAACTGGGAGGTTGCTAGGAAATTATGTCAAGTGCAGTATTCTCCAGTTATGTCTGATTTTTCCATTTTATTTCTTCCACAATCATTAGGGCTTAACCCCTAGAGGAATTTACACAAGGATAGCTTACATACCTCTGCAAATAAAACTTTTCCAGGGGTTGCATTCAATCCTTAGAAAGGCTTAGACATTACTGCTAAGAATTTTGGGCAGAGTAAGCTGTTCTGGAAAAAGGCAACACTTGGGTTCTTGATCATACTGGGGTTTGTACAAGAGAAGATGGACTAGGCTGGATCCACATATATGTGTGTGTGTGTGTGTGTGTGTGTGTGTATGTGTGTATCTCCTTTTTTATTTGACAGGATGAATCAAAGGAGAAAAGGCTTAGGGGCAAGCCAAATCAAGTGATTTGAGTTATTTTAAGAAGAAGTAATTTATTGCATTGGTTGCCAAATTGAAAATGCCTGGACAGCCTGTTCAAAAAGCCAGCAGCAGGAAGAAAAGAGATTGTTCCAAAAACTCATGCCAAGAAGCAAGAAGAGAGCTGGGGCAGCACCCCTTTTGTGAATTAGCATTACAATGGCCCTACTCACCAGGAGGCTCTGAAAGCCAGAGAGATTTCTCTTACCAAGTCTTCTAAGAGCTTCCTTTCCATTCATTCTATCCACCCACTAGAGGTAGATCCCTGATTCACTGATATGAAAAGAAGTAGATAACACACGTAAATAATTCATACCGAGGTTTGGATTTTCTTTCCATACTAATAGCTACTGTGTGTACTGTACTTTCAGAATCCAAAGCATTACTGCATTCATCATTTTATTAAGCCTCATGACGCCACATGAGATAGCATGAGTTTTCTCATTTATAGATGAGGAACTCAGGCTCAGAGAAATTGTAACTGGTCCAACCTTTCAAATACAGTAAGTGGCAAAGCAAGAACTCGAAAACCCAAATTGAATGTACTGAAAATGAAACCAAAGGTTCATCTCTAATCCATGCAGAAAGACCTTATTAGTTACAACAACAATAAACTAAGCATCTAGTAAATGGCTAGGTAAATGGCACCTAGCTCTGTGCTAGGTAGCCTACACAAAAACGCTTGATAAAACCAAAGCAACAGAAAAGAGAAATCTTCAGATCAATGCAAGGCAAAAGTAGAAAGAGAGAACATGAGAATACTTTTCTGAGACAGAGGGAGCCTGCCAAAAACAATGAAAATGAACTTTTTAAAAGGAAAATTATAATTTCATCCAACTATAAAGGAAAAAGACTCTGCCAAGGGGCAGTAGCCAAATGCAGCCGTTCGCTGGATAGGTTCCACATTCATGGTCATGGCTATTAAACTGCTGAGCTTCTTATTTTATAAAGTAGTCATTGCTAGTAGAATCACTTTAATTTCCAGAATCTAAAGAGTAGCTTCATCAAACACAAATGAGACAGTAAATGAAGGGCTATTTTATTTACATT
This sequence comes from Colobus angolensis palliatus, assembly GCF_000951035.1. Lineage (NCBI taxonomy): Eukaryota > Metazoa > Chordata > Mammalia > Primates > Cercopithecidae > Colobus > Colobus angolensis. Next base: position 1,488,468 of record NW_012119821.1, on the reverse strand, counting down.
TTTAACTCTTTCTTCAAGTACGAAAAATACGTCTGGACTAAGTCACTTTGAGCCAGTACCACTATCTTTTTAGGAGGAAATTTACCAGCACCTAATGTTAAAAAAAATATGCTTGATGCAAAGAGACACAAGGTCAGCTTAAACAAAGTTCACTTAGGTTTCACGTTAATATAAGCTTATCTCACCAAGTCACTGCCCAAATTTGCAGAAAACCAGATTCTTCCACCAGAAAGTGCCCCTGTTTCTAGGCTTGTATGAGGCAGGAAACTATCAAGAGGCAGCAAAAGAGGGTAGACTTTGATGAATAAACTCAAATCATCAGGATATATTGTACCTTAGATAGTGCTGTACCTCATTTCCTGGTACACACTCGTTCCCAGAGAAAGGGAAATGAGTTTTGCTTTTAGAAACAGAACATTTTACTAGACACATGGAACAGAGTTGAACACAGACTCCCATTTCATATGGCCCACTTCGCCCTCAGCTTCCAACTGTGCACAGGAAAGTGCAATTTTATCTGCCCATTTTCATACCAAGTGTCACCTTCCTAAGAACTTACAAATTATGAAATATTCATGTCTCAGTTACTACGTCCTATCTCTCATAAGTTCCCAGTATTCTCTGAACATATTTTAATAAATCGTCATTTGAAAAAAATTAACCTTTGGAGTACTTCAGTGGGGATCCTGCACAGTCCCCGTGGAACTGTGTTTCTAAGAAAATGACACATTCTACAAATATTGAGCTATCCTCTGTTTATTATTCAAGTAACAGATACTTTTAGTTTATCTGGTCCTCACTTTAATGTGTTTAAATTTTTTTCAATGGAGAAAATTAAATGCACTGCTTCTGCACTGCTAACCTGCTCTTTCACAAAGGCACCTTTGAAAGGCAGCCTTGTGTTTGCGTGGGTCACTCCATTTTCCAGGTGGAGCACTGGGGTGGGAGCACTGTGGTTTCTGTGCATCATGGTGGCTCCATCTCTCTCTCTCTCTCAGTCTCTCCCCCTCTCTCTCCTTCTTTCTCTCTTATGTTGGTATGCAAACACAGAAGGGCACTTTGGCAAGAGGTGGAAAGAAGGACCTCACTGGTGAAAAAACTCTCACAAGGTGAAGAGAATATGAATTTGCAAAATGTGCACTATCATATGCATGCAACACTAACCTATGACAGTAAGCTGTATGTGCTAGAGAAGAGGCACAACAAGTTTTAAGAGGGGTTAGGTCCTGTAACTTGAGAGGAGTAAGGAAAGTCTTTTGTGAAAGAAGCTGCATTTGGGTTGAAACTTAAAGGATAGCAGAGTTCTGCTCTCCACCTGTTGCCATTCCACCTCTATTTTCATCTTTCAAAATCCAACCTATCCCTTCAGGGCTCAGTTTGGACTCTAGGCTATCTGTAAATCCATTCCCAATGTCACACCTGTACCTGTTCACATTGTCTTTTCACTCTTTGAGCCGGGAGTCACTTTGCACTCCACCGTGGCATCCATCATACTCGTACTACACCTGTCTGTGTATTTTATGGTTGACTCTCCTAGACAGCTAGTTCTTCCCCACTTTCCACATCCCTGTTAGCACCTAGCCTGGCAGGAATGATAGGTCCCCAGTGGGTCTCTCTGACAAAGGAATTAATGACTTTATCTGCCTTTGTCTTCATGACATCCACAGGCCTGTAGTGTCACTTGTCTGCCCTTCCTATAGAGGAATGATCCAAACAATGGTTGCCTCATGTCTTCTAATATTTGAGGAAAATATATAAAACTCACCATATACACAAAGCAATTTGGACTCAGGGCATGAGCTTTGTAATTTACATGCTGGTTTCTTACAGGGTAATATATAATTTGCAAGGAAAATCCAGCCTTAAAAACCTGCTGTTGTGTTACTACACTGCTTCTCGTGAGCAGTAAAGCTGAATGCTGGAATTGGCCTTGATAATTAAGCCTAGTTATGTTATGGACCTTGAATTTAATTTTGAATTGCTATTTACCTCTGAAAAATATTGTCCCAATTTTGTCTGCCTTGGGTAAAACTGTTGGCCCATATGAAGCATTTAAAAGGTAATACACAAGCTCTCAAATAGACATAAGTTAATAAATATAATTACTAACATTCTTCAAATTAAATAGATTTGCAGCTAGTTCACTAGTGATAAGAATATAAATCAGACAATAAGATTAATTTAATTTTCAGCTCCTTCAGGCCTAAATCAAGTGTTGGAATTAAACATTCCAATTTCTTTAGTAATTTTGAGTCATGGAGTAAATAAAGCTGTACGATAACCAATTCCTTTGACAGAGAGCTGTTAGAACACAAAAGTAAGTTTTCTATAAATTATAATTAGCAAAATTTCACTTTCCTCTTCAGAAAGGAATAATGTAGCATAACGTTTTGGTTTTATAAATCAAGACTTGAAACAGAGAAATTGGGATTTTAAAATTTTTCATTTAGTCCTAATCTATCCATCTGTCCATCCATCCTGGTGTGAGCCATTAGCTGTGGGCTCTCTTGGTGACTTGCACAACTACTACGCAACATTTAGCATCTTTCAGCTCCAACTCTCACTGTACTCATTACCATGACCACCCATTCCACACTGGCTTCGGCCAGCTTCACACATGCTATGACAGTACCTCAACCTGAACTGTGTGCTATTGCTTCCTGTTCCAGTGGTTCTCTGACACTGAGGTGTGGTAACACTCTTGATACACATATGTAACCTAGAAGTTCAAGAGAATAAATGACCATGAGGCTACTTTTGACAAATACAGGATCAAGCATCAGTCACCTGCAACATGGCCAACTTGATAATGCAATATTGTATAGTCTCTCTTCTTCTCTGCTTCACTTCCCAACTCCTTCATTCCCACTCTTTAGAATCACTTCCAAATTAAACCGCTCATATACAAGTCTTCATCTCAAGCTGGACTTTAAGGGAGACCAAGGATAAAACAGCAGGTATCAACATTGGCTGTGTAAAGATATGACAATGGGCTTTTGGAGCTAGATCCCCTACCAGTCAAATAGCAATGCAGATCCCATTGTTGGTGGTCAGTGGGTGGTGGTAATCCCCAGCACGTGGTGGCATCACAATTATTCTCAGCTGTGATAAACTGAGATGGGATAGACAGGAGAAACGCCAGCAAAGCCTGATAGGAAAATCACAGTTCCTTCTCTAGGAGTAAATAATTTACACAACAAAGAGACTGGCTGACATATGCACATATACATATATGCGTGTATGTGTATGTGTGTGCGTGTATCAGGAGGAATGAGTCGATTATGTATGGGAGGGGATCATGAGGATTTTGGATTGGGGTATGGGGAGGAATCAAGATGATGTTCAATGTCCTGGCAGGCACCCATGGATCCAGTCGTAATACGCTGCTGGATGGTTCACTGAAGCTTGGCCTCAGTGATGGTCAATATTAAATAAGGTAGAGATGCTGAAACTGTCTTGGCAGATTACTGAGGGTAGATGGCTTGAGGAGGTAGAAATGTTCGAATGAATTCGTTATATACAATCAGAGAACTCACCCCTGACTATTTCCAGAAAGCTCTAGAGAATTATCCTTTCATTAAGGTCATCAGGAATGCACTGGTGAGAGAACACGGACATCTTTGAGACCACAGTGAGAGTTGTCTCCTGTAGGACACAGTTTACTATAAGAGATGTGACCGTGGGAATGGGTTTTGCAGTATCAATGAGGATATGATTCTAGAATGGCAAAAGTAAGGTGGGTGACACTCAAGCATTAGAGGAAAGGTTGACAGAATTATCATAATGGGCAACAAGGCCAGACCAGAATAGCAATCAGACCCATAGGACCTAGCATTACTAGGAGCAATACATATATAAACATACATAACTAGTGTGTTGCTTATTTCTTTTAAACCAGGGGTTGGTGAGCAGAATTATAATGTCAGTTGCTGCAGTGGAATTAATCAGGATTCCTCATTCAGTCTCCAGATCTAAGTTAGTTCACAGACTGAGATCCCACTGACTGATGAGGAGGCTGGGAAGACTTGAGATAACACAATGACACCATAAATGCGTAAATAAATATTATCATTATCCTTCCTTGAAAACACCTAAAGTCACTTACAGATAACTGCACTGGGTCAAAGATAGTATACAGACTTTGCAAGGCCTGTGGAACACAGTGTATAACACTGATACTACGGGAACCAAAACATGATCACCATCCCTTTATTAAAGTGTGAATGGATCAGGTGTGGTGGCTCATTCCTGTAATCCCAGCATTTTGGGAGGCCGAGGCGGCTGGGTCACCTGAGGTCAGGAGTTCGAGACCAGCCTGGCTAACATGACAAAAACTCGTCTCTACTAAAAAAATACAAAAAAAAATAGCTGGGAATAATGGCGTGTGCCTATAGTCCCAGCTTCTCAGGAGGCTGAGGCAGGAGAATCACTTGAACCTGGGAGGCAGAAGTTGCAGTGAGTTGAGATCATGCCACTGCACTCCAGCCGGTTGACAGAGGGAGACTCGGTCTCAAAAAAAAAAAAAAAAAAAAAAAACAGTGTGAACTGATGAAAGGGGGGTAGTAAATGTATTTCTACCCTAAATACATTTCCACTGGGTCCTCAGACCCATCCTGTGGTTATTTTCCTGGTCCCTAAAAGTATAATTGAGCTACATATCATTAGTATCTAGCAGAACTCTTACTTTTGTTCTCTGACCAGTAAAGCATGAACCATGTTTGTAGAAAGAGCCAAATGTGAGCCTTACAACCACCCCACCCCCAATTACACAGAAAATTAGAAATAATGTCATGTTCCAGAATTGCAGAGATTAGTATCACTATCAGGGACTTTAATTCAATTTATCTGTTTGGCCTCTGCAAAACCAGCTAGAGCATGATACATGATAGCGGGCACCCATAAAGTTAACCAAGTAGTAGCCCCAGTCACAGCTGCTGTGCTGAATGTGCTATCCTCATTGGAGAGATCAACACAGACTCTGGCACTTGGCAGGCAGCCACAGATCTGGTGAATGCTATATAGCTGGCGAATGTATCTTTCTTAATCACCATCAGTAAAGGAAATCAAAAGCAGTTTGCTTTTATGCAGTAAAGATACCAGTTCAAATTCACCATGTTGCTCCAGGGCTATGACAACTCTACTTCTCTCTGTCATAATGCAATCTATAGAGACCTTGATCAATGTGACATACCAAAGAATATTACGCTGTTTCACTACAGTTGACGACATCATTATTAGACCTGATGATCAGCAAACAAAAATTACACCAATAAAAATATGCATGCCACAGGGTAGTGTTTGAATCCCTCCGTCACAAGTATATTCCTTTATCTACCCTTTTAGACCTATAAACCTATTTTGTGGTAGTGGACTGGAAACATTTAAGAATCTCTCCTTTGCAGTAAGCATGTTAATCTTTGTCGACAGAGGGCACTGGAGGGACATTTCAGGAGAAAGGGGTTTCTCTTCCTGGTCCAGTTGTGCTGCTGTTTTGCTTCCTTTTGTTCCTCCTGTGCAACTAGCAGAAGAGAGTGTGTGTGTATGTATGTGTGCATACCCAGCAGTGCCTTGCCATAGCAGCACCCCTAGTACACACAATCCCTTTGGGAACTTGCAGCCCCAGCCCTAGCCATGGCCCAGAGACCACGTGGCTGAGGCCCTCTGGATATATACACAGAACCTCAGGCTCTGTGCTACCCTGTGAGTGAGCAAGTTCCTGATGCCCTGACTCCCTTGACCCATCCAAAGCCTGGAGGTTTATTTCTCTTGATACCCCACCACAAAGATAACATACATCCCAAGGAAGGAACCCCCACTCCATGCTGAGCAGGCTCCTGAGCCTAACACTTTATGTGAGCCCTCCCACCAGCCTGCCTTGGCCTGCCTGCATCCCAGAGAGGTATCTCCTGTTTGCTCAGAGATCGTAGACCATCTCTGGCCAAGGCAAGCCAGTGAATTTCTCTACCATCCAGGAAGCTGCAACTAACTGCACCTTTTCTGAGAATTTGAATCCCAGCCTTGCTGAGGAGACTACCCCCTGCTCCTACCAAACAAGATTATTTTTTCCTTGCATATTTTCCCTCAACCCTAGGCTATCCTGTAGAGTTCTCTTTAAATATTTATAGTCTCCTGTTATAATCAAGAATTTCTAATATTCAACTTTCCTGTTCAAATTATTGTGTGATTTCCATCTTGCGATTAGACCCTGACTGATACAATCTTAAAAAAAAATCAGCAATCTGTTACTTTGGCAAATGCTTCAGAGGCCCAGTGGTCAAATGGCAGGCAGGGTCATCCTCTCCAAGGTAGAAGACAAAGTGTTGCAACTCAAAACCCTTAACACTCAAAAGCAAGCACAGCACGTGGTAGATATCATTGGATTTTGAAGGTAACATGTACACTACTTGGGAAAATCTCTCTGATCTATTTTGCTGAAGACTTGAAAAGTTCTCAATTTTGAGGGTGTTCCATAGAAGAAGGGGTCCTGCTTCAGGTTCAGGTTGTGGTACAAGCTATCTGCCATTCTGACAGGAGTTCTACTATTAGGGCTAAGGATGCTATGTGAAGTCTCAACCCCAAAAAGAGAATTGCAGCACAGACCCTTAGGATTCTGGAGTAAGGCCACACCTTTTGAGGCAGAGAACTACTTGCCATTTGATAAACAGCTTCCGGCACTCTAGTCTGCCCTGATTAAGATGAAGCACTTGATGATGGACCATCAAGTGACTGTGTGATCCAAGTTCCTATCATGAGCTGGATATTATAAGATTCACCAAATCACAAGGGTGGGTAGTCTCAGTAGCAATCTACTGCACTGCAAAAATGGTACAATCACGTTCAGTCTGAGTGGGGCCAAAAGGCCTAAAGAAGTTGCATGATAAGGTGGCCCAGAATCCCATGACACCTACTATTTTTTGCACCAACCCTCCTCCAATAATTTACATCTATGGTCTCACGAAAGGTGTCTTCTAACCAACTGATGGAGGAAAAAATCCTCAAGCCTGTTTCACAGATGGGTTGGCCCACTATGTTGGCTCTAGCTGAAAACAGGTTGCGACTGTCTATATCCCTCCCACCAGGAGCAGCCCTGAAGAACAGTAATGAAGGGAAATTCTTCCGGTGGGCAGAGCTCAGTCTAACTCTATTTTCTAACTATACTTTCCCTCTCTTAAGTAATTTTATTCAAAATGAAGTATGTGACAGTTAATTTCTTTTTATGTAAATGATTCCTAAATTAAATCCCAGCCAAAACTTTTTCGAAGGGCAAGCCACAAATTTCCACCTGCCAAGAGGCCATCTCTGCTGTGTATACGATTGACCCCAGGAATCCTGCATGTCAGAAATACATCATCCTTCCTTCTGAATCGACGCTTTATAATAACTTCCAAACTTCCTCAGTACTTATGCTTTCATTACAATCTCATTTCTTTTTCTAGTGCCCTACCACCAATCAATCCCTAATTTCTACTGTCTGCCATTCTACCTCTCTCAAATCTGCTTTATTCTAATATTTGCATTACAACTTAAGTTATTAAATATATTTTTATTGCTACTGGACCTACTGCAGTGGGTTTTTATATGGTCTCCTTAACCCTGTGCACATGATTTTAAGATTTATTTTCAAAAAATCCAGAGGGTTATAAGTCATGCTGCTATAAAGACACTTGCACACATATGTTTATTGCAGCACTATTCACAATAGCAAAGACTTGGAATCAACCCAACCAATGTCCATCAGTGACAGACTGGATTAAGAAAATGTGGCACATATACACCATGGAATACTATGCAGCCATAAAAAAGGATGAGTTCTTGTCCTTTGTAGGGACATGGATGCAGCTGGAAACCATCATTCTCAGCAAACTGTCGCAAGAACAGAAAACCAAATACCACATGTTCTCACTCATAGGTGGAAATTGAACAATGACATCACTTGGACACAGGAAGGGGATCGTCACACACTGGGTCCTATTGTGGGGAGGAGGTAGGTGGGAGGGATAGCATTACGAGATATACCTAATGTAAATGACGAGTTAATGGGTGCAGCACACCAACAAGGCCCGTGTATACCTATGTAACAAACCTGCATGTTGTGCACATGTACCCTAGAACTTAAAGTATAATTTAAAAAAAAAGATGAATAGGTAAGGCAATCACAACCCAAAAGACCAGCCCGACCAGCGAGAGCTGAAGCAGGGCGAGGCATCGCCTCACCTGGGAAGTGCAAGGGGGAAAGGAATCCCTTTTCCTAGCCAAGGGAAACTGAGACACACAACACCTGGAAAATCAGGTAACTCCCACCCTAATACTGCACTTTACCAAGGGTCTTAGCAAATGGCACACCAGGAGATTATCTCCCACCCCTGGCCCAGAGGGTCCCACGCCCACGGAGCCTCCCTCATTGCTAGCACAGCAGTCTGAGATCTAACTGCAAGGCGGCAGCCAGGCTGGGGGAGGGGCGCCCACCATTGCTGAGGCTTAAGTGGGTAAACACAGCCACTGGGAAGCTCAAAATGGGTGGAATCCACCACAGCTCAAGGAGGCCGACCTGCCTCTACAGACTCCTCTTACAGGGACAGGGCATAGCTAAACAAAAAGCAGCAGAAACCTCAGGAGAGGTAAATGCTGCTGATAGCTTTGAAGACAGCAGTGGATCTCCCAGAACAGAGGTTGAGATCTGAGAATGGACAGACTGCCTGCTCAAGTGGGTCCCTGACCCCTGAGTAGCCTAACTGGCAGACATCCCCTACTAGGTGCACACCAACACCTACACCTCACACCTCACACCTCACACGGGGAGGCGCACCCCTGAGACAAAGCTTCCAGAGCAAGAATCAGACAGCAACACTCGCTGTTCAGCAATATTCATTCTTCTGCAGCCTCCGCTGCTGATACCCTGGCAAACAGGGTCTGCAGTGGACCTGAAGCAAACTCCAACAGACCTACAGCTTAGGGTCCTGACTGTTAGAAGGAAAACTAACAAACAGAAAGGACACCCACACCAAAACCCCATCAGTATGTCACCATCATCAAAGATCAAAGGCAGATAAAACCACAAAGATGGGGAAAAAGCAGTGCAGAAAAGCTGGAAATTCAAAAAATCAGAGTGTATCTCCTCCTCCAAAGGAATGCAGCTCATCACCAGCAACGGAACAAAGCTGGAGGGAGAATGACTTTGACAAATTGAGAGAAGAAGGTTTCAGTTGATCAAACTTCTCAGAGCTAAAGGAGGAACTACGTAACCAGTGCAAAGAAACTAAAAACCTTGAAAAAAGAATGAATGAATGGGTAACTAGAATAATCAATGCAGAGAAGACCTTAAAAGAACTGATAGAGATGAAAACCATAACAAGAGAAATAAGTGACAAATGCACAAGCTTCAGTAACTGATGCGATCAACTGGAAGAAAGAGTATCAGCAATTGAAGATCAAATGAATGAAATGAAGTGAGAAGAGGAGCGTGGAGAAAAAAGAGTAAAAAGAAATGAACAAAGCCTCCAAGAAGTATGGGATTATGTGAAAAGACCAAATCTACATCTGATTGGGGTGCCTGAACGTGACAGGGAAAATGGAACCAAGTTGGAAAACACTCTGCAAGATATCATCCAGGAGAACTTATCCAACCTAGTAAGGCAGGCCAACATTCAAATTCAGAAATACAGAGAATGCCACAAAGATACTCCTCAAGAAGAGCAACTCCAAGACACACAATTGTCAGATTCACCAAAGTTGAAATGAAGGAAAAAATGTTAAGGGCAGCCAGAGAGAAAGGTCGGGTTACACACAAAGAGAAGCCCATCAGACTAACAGCAGTTCTCTCGGCAGAAA
>NW_012119821.1:1472026-1472700 GCF_000951035.1 Colobus angolensis palliatus | reverse complement strand
GAATCAAATAGACGCAATAAAAAAATGATAAAGGGGATATCACCACCAACCCCACAGAAATACAAACTACCGTCAGAGAATACTATAAACACCTCGATGCAAATAAACTAGAAAACCTGGAAGAAATGGATAATTTCCTGGACACGTACACTCTCCCAAGACTAAACCAGGAAGAAGTTGAATCCCTGAATAGACAAATAGCAGGCTCTGAAATTGAGGCAATAATTAATAGCCTACGAAACAAAAAAAGTCCAGGACCAGACGGATTCACAGCCGAATTCTACTAGAGGTACAAGGAGGAGCTGGTACCATTTCTTCTGAAACGATTCCAATCAATAGAAAAAGAGGGAATCCTCCCTAACTCATTTTATGAGGCCAACATCATCCTGATACCAAAGGCTGACAGAGATACAACAAAAAAAGAGAATTTTAGATCAATATCCTTGATGAACATCGATGCAAAAATCCTCAGTAAAATACTGGCAAACCGAATCCAGCAACACATCAAAAAGCTTTTCCACCATAAGCTTTTTTATGCAAGGCTGGTTTAACATATGCAAATCAATAAACATAACGCAGCATATAAACAGAACCAAAGACAAAAACCACATGATTATCTCAATAGACGCAGAAAAGGCATTTGACAAAATTCAACAGCCCTTCATGCTAAAAAC
>NW_012119821.1:1418257-1469723 GCF_000951035.1 Colobus angolensis palliatus | reverse complement strand
AGCACACCAACATGGCACATGTACACATATGTAACAAACCTGCACGTTGTGCACATGTACCCTAGAACTTAAAGTATAAAAAAAAAAAGCCCACATAATGTACTGTCATTCACTTTCTTCCAGTGAATCAGTGGTTCCGAGCTGTCAGGTTCAAGCTTCTTGGTTTAGCGTGCAAGCTCTGGCGTCTACCTGCCTTTATAAACCAATTTTCACCAATTTCCCTTCATATAGTCTTCCTACTTCAACACAAACTTGGGCTGTATATTAAAGCAGAAACTACAGAGAGTTAAAGCCAAGTGAATCTGTGTTGCTATGGCAGCTCTTCGGCTAAGTAACTGAGATCTTGGGCCACACCTTTATGCACTGGGCACTGACTGTGATGTTCAGCGTTTCTCATCTAAAAATTAGTATAATTAATACCTACCATAAAGCCTTGCTGAAAAGGTGAAATAATACATATAAAACATGAAGTAGAGTCTCTGATACCTAGTAGGAGAGCAATAAATATGGTCTACTGATTTCTTCTCCCTTTTTATATTTGTCCCAAGATGTATATTTATCCCTGCTTTCAGAAGCAGGCCAATTTTCCAAAGTCAACTTGCTCAATGGCAAGAATGCCAAACTGAATTGTCTTTTTGGCAAAATGTTTTCAGTACATTGACATATATCCAAGTTTACTGCCTCTGGGCTTTGCTAAGATTGTTCTATCTGCCTTTATATTCTTGTCTATGGAGCCTCTTCTGGTCCTTTCCAACCAGAAGTTTCCTATCTCACATTTGAAATTCCACAGTGGCTTGTATTATCTCTCACCTAAGTGCAACAAATAATGCCCCTGAAATGCAGAGTAACACCTGCTTGGGTACTTTATTCAGCCTTCTTATGGCAGCTATATTATTGAGGCACTTCAGAGAAACCTTGTTCTAAACCCAGGCCTAGTTGTAAATTGTTTGCAATGGTCTCGTTCCAGAAGGCACCAAACTCTCCAGAATCCTCTACTTCTAATTGCCTCAGAACTCTCAAATTCAAGGGTAGTATCACAAGACCTAGGAAAAATCTCCTTTGATTTTTATTTCTCTAAGAGGGATGCAGTGTTAAATAAAATAAAATATTGCTCTTTATTTTGCCTTTCTTTCTTTTGACAACCATCATTATCATTTTTCTAATTACTTCCAAAACCCTAATACCTATCATTTTCTTCAATTTCTTCCAATATAACTGATATTCCAGGTAGCTCTCCTACTAGATGGAGAATTTCCTTATAATTAGATACCTTGTGCTTTTATATTTTTTCTGCAGCAGCATCTATCTAATACAGTACCTTGAATATAGTAGGTCCTAAATAAATGTTTTTGGAATGAACAAATACATGTTCATTGTATTGTGCTAATCCCCAAGGAATTTATCTTGTAGGTGGAGACATAAGTTATTTACAAATATACTGTTAATAACTATGCAAAGTCAAGCATGATTATAAGTTCAACAGTACGAAAAGAAAGTATGGTAGGTGAGATCAGCAACCCAACTAAGATTACTGTTGATCAGCAGCCTACCCTCTATCGAAAGTAGTTCTAATAGATACTTTCCAATTTTTAGGAAAGTAGAACAAAATGGTAGAAATAGACTATGCCTCAAGTTTGACAGATATGGACAGTACTTGTGTTTGGTGCCATTTAATGCCAAGCATCGGCATTTTCAAATCTAAAATAAGGATAGTAATTCACATCTCGCAAGGATTTCTTTTGAAGGGGTATTAGAGATGATGTAAGTAAAGCATTTTACATTTCCTGGTCACTTAACAAACCTCAGCTGTTACACTGATTTAGTCAAATAAGCAAATGTAGTTTCACACAGCATAAAACCTGTCTTACTCTATGGGCTCAAATCTGTTCGGTGCTGAGTAGATTAATCCTACAGTCTTCTGTAGGTTTCTGTTGAATAACTTCTCAGCCAAAAGGCTACCCAGGACTCAGACTCCTGTCTGGCAGATGCTGCCTGGAGCCAGTGGGGCAAGTTATGTCAGGGGCTCCCATGCTGCCTTGTTCCCAGAGCCTCGGTGCGGATATGAGTGGGTAGCTGGAGACAGCGCTCACCTCCCAGAAAGGTGACCACCGGGGAGACGGGGAGAACGGCAAGTCCAGATACAGACACTAAAAGGGTGTTTCATGCACCAGCATTAGGGTAGAAATAAATTACAAGAGAGCTTTTTGTATACAGAGAAAAGACCCAAGAAACATGTGCTCGGGAGGCATGTGATGAGACATGACAATATGGACATTTATGTCATCAGATAATAATTCTAACCATAATGAAGGTAGCTATCAGGTTTTAATTGTCTTTATTTAGTCCTCACAAGAAATAGTGAGATAAAGTTTTTCCTTCCCCTTTTATAGAAAAGGATACAAAGACAAAGGTTAAATAGAAGTCCAAGGTTACAGAGCTAATAAACAGTAAAGCTGCAATTCAGACTTTAGGAATCAGCAAGAATCACTCCTGAAAGAAAACAGTGCTATTGGAGACTTTGTTTACATAGTAATATAAGAACTCTCAAGAATAGTCTATAGGTCCCAGTTACAAAACAAAGTAAAATTAAAAAAAAGAAAAAAAGATTTAATAAAGGAAAGTTTACTTTTTGGAAAACATTTTCCAAAAAAGTCATTACTAAAAATAATAAATTTTAGTTTTCGCTTGTATTTTTACACCACCATCTAAAGGAAAATGAAGTAAAACTCTTGTGATCCCCCATTTTGAGAGGCACTGATTCAGTCCAACACAGTCATGTGGATAGCACTAAAATTCAGGACAGTTCATTGACCTTAGAGCAGCAAATATGTGCTTTTGAAGTATTTTCTGAAGTTGATGAGAATTATGTGAAGTACCCTCTTAAGGGAAATGTTATTTGTAATCCACATTTATGCTTAACAATATGTGGATCCACTCCTGTCAGAGCTTTGTTAAAGGAGCAGCTCATCAGAGAAAATATTCTACAATATAATCACTTACAATAAAAGCAAATCACCAAGAATAACTCCATTTCTCTTTTCCTTTTCTTCTTCTTATCAAACTTCTACTTATTCTTTAAGAATTACCTCAAGTCTCACTACTTTTATGAATAATATCTGATCTTCCATTGCTATAACTTAATTTCTCTTTTCCTTAGACCTCTATAGTGTTTAATGTCTGCATCATTCTTGACATTTATTATAGTAGCAAGACAACGTTTTGAAATATTCTCCAATGTGATTGCGTTAATTATGTATTTTACTCTAAAGCCCTTCTGTAATTAAAACAAGGTCTGGAGGCTGAGACTATTGCCCCGGAAAGAAAAAACAGAAAAGCACTCAGTGAGAACAGTTGATTTCCATGCTTTTAACTCCAAAGTACACTTTTAAAAACATATAGTAGAGACAATAATCTTGAAAGTAACTTTTATGAAAGAGGTAAGAGTAAAAAGGTTTGGGGAATTTTCAGAACTTGGCCTGGAAACCAAGAGCCAAAGCCCAAAGGAAGAGGTCATAGTTTCCCCAAAAATAAAATATTAAAGAATTCATGGTTTTGTAAGAAGGGGAAGGAGCGTCTGACTATGAAGAGAGTAGGAGGGCTGAGTACCCGGGAGGAGTGGACAAAAAACACCATTTTTGGAAGAATCACCACCAGACTTTCTGGGGCATAGCCCAGGTAACCAGCATCTCATACTGGAGGTTATTTCCAGCAGGTCCCTGTGTGTAGGGAGTAATGACTGAGGGTAGTAGATGACTGGGTAGATAGACCTAGAGATACCTTCACAAAGTCCCACATAACCTAATTGGGTTGTCATGGCCTCCTCAAAGGAGCACAGAAGTGGCTGAGGATAAACTGGAAGACTCAAAGGACCTGAAGTTGCGACAGAATACAAGGACCACATGACTGGAGGCACTGGGTGAGACTAGAGCTATCGACAGTGGTTGCCAGTGCCCAGGGATGGGACTAGATGGGACAGGCTGTGTCTTTATGGAGGTCATTGAGGACAGATGACACAGATTACATCCTTTCCAGAGGATAGTAGGAAACATTAGTACCTGTCCCCCCAGAAAGAAACTGAATCCCAAGAAAGAGTAGAAGGAGGAAAAGGGAAAAAGAGACAACTCCGAGAATTGTGTTTAAGCTCTTTACATTTTACATTTGCTTACAATTTTTAAACATTTAGAAATAGGGCTCCACTCAGCACTGATAAGGAAAATCCTACCTCTTTTAGCACAGTAATGGATTCAGAAATGAGACTGAAATTTCAGCCTAAGCCACTAGTGTATGGCATTGTCTGAGCCAAAGTAATTGGTTCAGGAATGACCATCGGACCTAAGTTGCTCTAAACAGGGTATTTGTGTATGTGTGAATGAGAAGACCTGTAGCCTTGGTGCTGCCGACAAATATAGAGGAGGCAGGCTTAGGATAAAACCAAACTTACAGATGCAGAGATGGAAAGAACAAGAAAACCAAAGAAAGAAAGAATGAGAGGAAGGAAGAAAGAAAAGGAGTGAGGGAGGGTAGGGAGAAAGGGTTTCTTAGTGACATTATTATACTGTTGAATTAACCTTCACCCTGAAAACAGCCCCACTGCTGAGTTAATTACTAATAAATTCTCTCTATTTGTTATCCAGGTTTAGTCAGGTGTTTCTGATAGCTTCAACTGCATTTCCTAATGTATACTGATAGTGCTCAAATTTGCCTTGGCTAGATCTTATCAGCCTGTTACAGAGATTCCCCATGAAAAACACTATACCTGAAGTGAAGCCAAAAAAAGAGAGTGATCACACATGATGTAGAAAATCCTCACCACCATTATTACTTGTTAGTTTACATTTTTGTTTATAAAATAGTGCATTTGAATTGTAGAATTTTGGAAAACAGAAAATTTGAAAAAAGAACAAAATTAATCACCCATGGTTTTACTACCCCAAAGCAACATCTGGGTATATTTTGGCTTCCTTAATTTGATTCTAGGTTTCTATTCAGGATTATTTCTTATAGAATATTTGTGATGATATTTTATATCCTAATTTTGGATCCTATTTTTTTCACCTAACAAGCAGTTGTAGGAATAAACTCCAAAACCCCAAAGCCTGGAAAACTGACCTAAATTTGGTTTTTGATCTCCTGGTGATCACTTAGGGTATGCTGGGATTGCCACCAGTGTTGAAACTGGTGAGCCAGCAGGCCCTGGCTGACTGATGAGCAGCGGGGGGAGGGGCCAGCAGGGTCCACCAGGCTGCTGAATGACCTGGTGGTTCTTCACACTGTCTGTGGCATCTATGCAGCAGGGTGCCCCTGTGGAGGGAGAAGGCACTAGAAGCTTGGTCCTCCAACTGAGAGTACTTCTGTGTCCCTTTCCTAGCAGAGTCATCTCCGTGCAGTAAGTGGCATCTTTTGTCCACATTAAAGAACATATATTCTTTGCCAGTGTCTGCTGGTTTCTTTTCCTGAGCCTGTCATGACAGCCCCGCAGTGGATGATGATAATAACAGCATCTAGCGTCTACGGACCACTTACTCAGTGTCAGGTGCCGTTTAAGCAATTGACATACACTAACTCCTAATTTTCATGGTAATTATACAAAGTAGGTACTGTCATTTTACAGTCCATCATTTTCATTTTATATTTATTCATTTTTCCATTTTCTTTCAGGGAATGGAATATTATTTCCATTTTACATATAAGGAAACTGAGATACAGGTGAAATAACTTGACCAAGGACACAGCTAAGAAACTTAGGCTTTTATTACTGTGTTACAAGCCTTGTTATATACTATAAACTTATTATTTAATACATAATTTCTTGAACATTTTTCATGTTATTAAAACTCTGAATACATATTATTGTAATGACTAAATCAATATTATATCCTTTATATAACCAGACCTCTATTATGAAATATTTAGATTGCATCACTCTTTTATTTAATAAATAATGCTGTGGTAAATATATTTGCAAAGAAAGATTTTTCTGTATCTACAGTTTTTGGAGGGATACATTCTCAGAAGTAGTATTATGAAGTTTAGTGGTATGACTATTTTAAAGCTCTTGGGTTATATTACAAATTACTTTTCAAAGGTGATATGCCAATGTACATACCTAATGTAAAATAGGAGAGATTCCTCTTTCACTGAACTGTCACCATCATCAAGTAGTACAACATTCTTTTCTCTGTCACTGATGATAAAGAGCAATATTCAATACATTGTTTCATTAATATATTGAATCAATAACAAAACTCTGATTTGCTTTTATATTTTATAATAATTAATAAATTATTTTTAAAGATTATTTCTTTATTTGAGAGACAGAGACGTGCCCTGTCACCCAGGCTGCTGTGCGGTGGTGCAATCACAGCTCACTGTAACCTCCAACTCCTGGACTCAAGTGATCCTCCCACCTCTGCCTCCTAGTAGCTAGGATTACAGGCATGAGCCACCACGTTCAGCCACAGTTTTAAAATATTGATAGAATAAATTATCTGAATAGTAAAAATAATACCTGAAAATTCAATCCTATATTGAAAACATTATATTGAATCACAGAAATAAATTAGTTATCCTTTAAAAGAATTCAAATACTACACAACTTTTTAAATATTCATTCTTTCCTCAATACAATACCAAGCAAGCAGCTAAGGAGGAAATATTCACAGAGAGCCCCTGAAAGAAAATGACCTGCCAAGGCCGCATGTAAACAGAATTATGTCTAAATGTTTGCTTTACATCTTTCAATTAAGAGAAACAGTGAAGAATAGATACATGGGGAAAAGGAAGAAATATATATTGTCACATTTTAGTGTCAAAATATGAAGATGTTTCTCAAAAATTAAAAACAAACAAACAATATTTACTTATTCTTTCCATTGGGTCTCTTGGTGCTTAGCTTAACTTTTAAATGCCCTTTCTAGTTGATGACCTAAACGAAAGCTTTGAGAAGCTATAAATAGTTGCATCCATTCTGTACCATGCTCCTGCCTCCCTCCTTTAGTGCTTATGGCCTCCCTTAGGAATGTGTTTGGGCCAGATGGCCTTCAGTCCAATTTCTTGTAAATATTCATTTTTAATGATAATAATTAAAAATACTAATTTGCTGTTACCCAAGGCCATTTCTACAGAGACCTCTTGGTGCTTCACAAATACTAATTAAGCCTCAGAAATAAGACTTTCTCTTCTAGTCTTACAAAATGCCTAAGGGTTTGTCCCTAAAGCAACATTCTTAGTGTAAGCAATGACATCAGCAGCCAAGGCAAGATTCCAGCTTCTTCCTTCCATCAGTATGGTCTTCAGATATGAGGATGAACTCGCATTGTTTGATACCAGTTTGCCACCAGGAGGGGACAATCAGTCTCTTTTCCAGGTTGGAGATGACTTCTGATAGGCTATAAGAGGTTACTCATTCTTCCCCCTTTAACTCAGAAAATCTATTTATTTATCTGATGGCTCAGAACAATGTTTTTCAAACCGAAGGAAAAACTCATTAAACAAGGGTTGTTAATCTAGGTTCTTTAGACCACCAGAAAATCTGGGGATAGAATACAGTGTATCTATGAGCTTAGGTGGGGAAAACAATGACATCTTTATTTTTGTTAATGCCGATAATACCACAGTAGTATTGGTAGTACTTATGACTATTACCAACAGAAATTATCGATATTTTCATAGCACCTTAGGTTATACAGGAATCTTGAAATATTGTTTATGCACATTACTACTTTGGGATTATGGTAGCTTATTTCAAATTTTAATTAAAAAGCTCATATAATGCTATATCACACATCTTAAAATATTTTAATAACTACATTTCATTGTAATAATTTTTCTATTCTATTATCATAGTTTCCTTTATAATCTCATGTACTTTATTTTATGCACAAAACATAATTCTAGCAGAATACATACACAAGTGTACATGAAACATTCTCCTGGATAAACCATACGTCAGGCTGCAAAACAAGTTTCAGTAAGTTTAAAAGGATTGCAACCATATAAAACATGGTTCTAGCTTCATGAAGCTAGAAATCAGTAACAAGGAAAATCGAAAAGTTCACAAATATGTAGAAATTAAACTACACACTCTGAAACAATTAATATGCTAGAAAAGAAACCACAAGGAAAATTAGAAGATATTTAGAGATAAAAAAGTAAACAAAAACATAGCATTAAAGAAACTTAGGGAATACAGCAAAAGCAGTGTTCAGAGGTAAATGTGTAGCTCACAAATGCCTACATTAACAAAGACAAACATCACAAATCAATAATCTAACTTACCACCTTAAAGAACTAGAAAATGAAGAGCAGACTGAAGCCAAAGCTAACAGGAAGAAAGAAACAATAAAGATTAGAGACAAATGAAATAGTGACAAGAAAAATCATGAAGAAAATAAATGAAACTAAAAGTTGATCCTTTGAAAAAAATCAATAAAATTGATAAACCTTTAGCTAGACTAAGAAAAAAAGAGGGAAGATGCAAATAACTAAATCCAGAAATGACAGCTGGGTATCTAACTACTGACCTTATAGGAATAAAAAGGGTTATAATCCTATAAAAATCATATGCCAACAAATTATATATAGTAACCTGTATGCATGTAAATTAATGGAAATACACAAATTACTACACTGATTTGAGAAGAAACAGAGAATCTCAACACACCTGTAACAGCTAGAGATGTAATCAGTAACCAACCTTCCATAAAGAAAAGTTCAGCACCAGACTACACTGCTGAATTCCACCAAACTTATAAAAAAGATCAATCTTTATAAAAAAGATCAATCTTTCCCAAACTATTCCAAACTAACAGAATAAGAGGGAACATTTTCTAACTCATTCTATGAGGCCACACCAATACCAAGTCCAGATAAAGATACCACAAGAAGAGAAGACTACAGGCCAATACCCTTTAAGAATAATAAACTAATTCAGCAAAATTGCAGGGTACAAGAGCAAAACACAGCACACTTGTGTTTTTTATGCCAGCAATAAATAATCCAAAAAAGGAAGTTTAAAAAATAATTCTATTTACAATAGTATCCAAAAGAATAAAATGCCTAGAAATGAATTTAACCAAGAAAATGAAAGACGTGTACACTGAAAATTATAGGACATTGCTGAAGGAAATTTTAAAAGACCTAAATAAATGGAATACTTCCCATGTTAATGATTTACTATTAGTTCTGTTAAGATGGCAGTACTAGCCAAAGCAATTTAAAGATTCAATGCAGTTTTATCAGAATTTCATCAGTCCTTTTCTCAGAAATAGAAAAGTTGATTCAGACCAGGTTCAGTGGCTTACTCCTGTAATCCCAGCACTTTGAGAGGCCAAGGCGGGCAGATCACTTGAGGACAGGAGTTTAAGACCACCATGGCCAACATGGTGAAACCCCATTTTGACTGAAAATACAAAAATTATCCAGACGTGGTGGTGCATGCCTGTAATCCCAGCTACTTGGGAGGCTGAGGCAGGAGTTTCACTTGAATCCACCAGGCAGAGGTAATTAAGCAGAGAGATTGCCCCACTGTACTCCATGCTTGGGTCACAGAGTGAGTGAGACTCTGTCTCAAAAGGAAAAAAAAAAAGAGTTGATTCTAAAATTCATTGGAATTGCAAGCTAAACAATCTTGAAACTGGTCAAACAGCCAAAATAATCTTGAAAAGGAACGAAATTGGAGGACCTGTACTTGTGATTTCAAAACATAAAATTATGGCAATCAAAACTGTGTGGTACTGGCATAAAGATAAACATACAGACCAGTGAAACAGAACCAAGAGTTCAGAAATAAACCCATACTTCCATGACTAATACATTTTCAACAAGGGCACTAAGATCATTTGATGGGGGGAAAGATTAATCTTCTCAACAAATGGTGCTGGGAAAACTGTATATCCACGTTCAAGGGAATGAAGTTGCACCTCTACTTTACACCATGTGCATAAATTAATGCCAGATGGGTCAATGAGCAAAGCAAGGGGCAAAAATCATAAAACTCTTAAAAAAATGTAGAGGTAAATATAGATTTTGGCAATAGATTCTTAGATAGGACACAAAAAGCACAAGCAATGAAAAAAATAAGCTGAACTTCATCAAATTGATAAAGTCTTCTGTGTCAATGGACATTATTAAGAAGGTGAAAAGACAACCTACAGAATGCTTGAAAATATTTGCAAATCATATATCTAACAAGGGTTTATTCTCTAGAATATAAAGATACTTACAACTCAATAACAAAAAGACAATGCAATCAAAAAATGAACAAAGGGCTTGAGTAGAAATTTCTCCAAAGAAAATATACAACTGACAACAAGCACATGAAAATATGCATAATATTATTGGTCATTAGAGAAATGAAGATCAAAACCACAATGAGATACCATCTTACACCCATAAGTGTGGCTATCAAAAATATTATGACATATATATATGTATATATATATATGAAGTAATGGCAAAGGTGTCAGGACATTGAAACCCTCATATGTTACTGGTGAGAATGTAAAATTGGTCTGTGGAAAACAGTTTAGTGAATCCCAAAATGTGTAACACAGAATTTCCATATGACCTAGCAATTCCACTCCTAAGTATATACTGAAAATAACTGAAAAGAGGTAATCAAACAATTACATGTAAACACTTGTTTATAACAGGACTATTTGCAATAGCAAAAATGTAGAAACAACCCAAATGTTAAACAAATTGTGGTACATACACAGAATGAAATGTTATTCACTCCATAAAAAGGAATCAAGTACTGATATATGCTCTTGCTTGGATGAACCTTGAAAACCTTATGCTAGGTAATGGAAGCCAGACACAAAAGAGCACACATTGTATAACATCATTTGTATGAAATATCTAGAATGACAGAAAGTAGGTTAGTGGGTGCCAGGGAGTATTGGGAGAGGATAGTGAAGAACAATTGCATTTATTGATTGACTGATTGTATGATTTTACCTCTAATCTCTGTGCACCATTACTCGGAGAAAGAGAAAACTTCAATTTAGAAATAAAATAATAATCTACATCAAATGAGAAAAACTAAAACAGAATAAAACACAGCATAGGAAAACTTGTTGATGATGTCTAAATGTTTTGTGCTTTACCATGAACCCTTTCTAGTCAGAAAGCATCCTACTCTTTGAGTGTTCTTTTTTTTTTTTTTTTTAATTTTACTTTAAGTTCTCAGATACATTTGTGGAATGTGCAGGTTACATAGGTATACATGTGCCATGGTGGTTTACTGCACCCATCAACCCATCATCTAGGTTTTAAGCCCCACATGCATTAGGTATTTGTCCTAATGCTATCCCTCCCCTTGCTCCCCACCCCCAACAGGCCCTGGTGTGTGTTGTTCCCCTCTATGTGTCCATGTGTTCTCCTTCTTCAACTCCCACTTATGAGTGAGAACATGCAATGCTTGATTTTCTGTTCTTGTGTTAGTTTGCTGAGGATGATGGTTTCCAGCTTCATCCATATCCCTGCAAAGGACATGAACTCATCAATTTTACAACTGCATAGTATTCCTTGGTGTAAATGTGCCACATTTTCTTTATCCAGTCTATCATTGATGGGCATTTGGGTTGGTTCCAAGTCTTTGCTATTGTAAATAGCGCTATAATAAACATATGTGTGCATGTGTCTTTATAGTAGAATGATTTATAATCCTTTGGGTATACACCCAGTAATGGGATTGCCAGGTCAAATGGTTTTTATGTTTCTAGATCCTTGAGGAATCACCACACTGTCTTCCACAATGGTTGGAACAATTGCTTTTAAACTGGCTTTTCACCCTCTACTCTTTTGGCCCTTGGTATTCTCCAGGGTTCTGTCCATGGGTATCTTCTGCGCATAACACTGACTGGCTGATGATTCTGAGCTTACCAACTGTAGGAGCACCAGTTATTGTATAATTCTAGACAAGAGAGAGAAACCCTGTCTCTACTAAAACACAAAATTATCTGGGTGTGGTGGCACATGCCTGTAATCCCAGCTACGCAGGAGGCTGAGACAGGATAATCACTTGAACCCGGCCTATCAACTGTCTTTCTCCACTCAAGGTACCATAACAAAATCCTACAGACTGGGTAGCTTAAACAACAGAAATTTACACAGCTCCAGAGGCTGGAAAGCCTGTCTGTTTTTATCTGGTACACACAGGAAGATTTCACCTGTACAGGGGTGAAGGTCAACAACATCAAAAATGGAGATGATTGGCCGGGTGCGGTGGCTCACGCCTATAATCCCAGCATTTTGGGAGGCCAAGGCGGGTGGATCACGAGGTCGGGAGATCGAGACCATACTGGCCAACACGGTGAAACCCCATCTCTACTAAAAAATACAAAAATTAGATGGGCATGGTGGTGCATGCCTTTAATTCCAACTACTCGGGAGGCTGAGGCAGGAGAATTACTTGAACCAGGGAGTTGGAGATTACAGCGAGCTGAGATTGTGCCACTGTACTCCAGCCTGGCAACAGAGCAAGACTCCATCTCAAAAAAAAAAAAAAAATGGAGATGATCTTTTACCTGTACTCAACTATCTGGATTAGTCTGTTATATGTGTAGCCAGTGACAAATTATCAGACATAAGATGAAAACTCACAATTTAGAAAGAGAATAGCAAGTTGCATAACCGAAGAAATAGCTCCTCCTAAAACAGAAGTTTAAAAAAATCCAATTATACACACAAACATGCATATTCATACACACAGGCTTTCACTGTGATAATGGCATACTAGGTGATTTGCACTAACCCTTTTGCTGAAGACGATTGAAAAACTTGATTTAAAAGTCAGAAAAGATCTTACTTAACATCAAAGACCTAAGATATTAGGGAATTTCTGGCAAACAGAATAGAACGAAAAGAGATGAACTAGGGCCCTCCTTTTCAGGGAGTAATTGCCTTTGTAGAAAAAGCACCTGAGAGGGGTGGAGTTCTTTAAGGTGAAAAAGTGTGAGGTTCAAGGTCCTGAAGGCACCAGAAATAGAGAACCTGGAGAATATCCCTTCTTCCTGGATGTCATTCTTACTCTGGCTGACATGCCTATACCTGTGGAAACAGCTTGAAGGCAAGCTGACCTCTTGGGTAAATTTCAGGACCTGGAAGGACAAGTCAGAATGTAATGCCCAACAAAGGTAAAAACCTAATGTAATGTATACCCTAACGTGGTAGGGACACTCAGGAGCTGTACTCTTAAACTGAGGTCTTTTGGTAGATCATCTAGGTAGCTCATACAGTCCTCAAGCCTTAATCTGGGACTGCTTTCACTCCTAGGTACCTGGAATACAAAAAAGAAAAAATTTCTTTTTCAAATGATCTAACCTGGCATTCAAGCTTCTTCCAAATATCTGGAAGAAGGTATATTCCAAGTTTCAAATTATTTCTTACAAATAATTTCTCAAAATGTTTAGGCAACAACGAAAGACTATAAGGACAATAAGAGACATAAAAAGAGGACAATAGTCAAATCAGTGCAAACAATTGTCAATAGAAACAGAAACACAGAAAATCTATATTTGCGAATCATCAAATGTAGAAACTACTGCAGTTATAGTTATTACAACCAATGAAATATCAGCTGAATTTAAGATTATAGCAAATGTGGAGAAAGTAAAATGTCATACTGAAGATTCAAAAACTAATGAACTAAAAATAATAGAATTGAAAAATACAATAATAAAAATTAAGAACTCAATAGATTTAATTAAATGAATAAAAATTAAGAACTCAATAGTGTTAATAGGGTTTAACACTACTGAAGAGAAAATTAATAAACTAGATGATCTATCAGAAGAATCCATGTGGAATGAAGCATTAGGAAACAAAAATATGGGACACGTATGGGAGAAGATAACAGACATCAAAAGACACAGCACAATGTACACTAAATTCGAGTTTCAGAAGGAAAGGAAAGAGAAATGAGGCAGAAGCAATGCTTAAGAGAACTGGTATTTGAACTCAGATTGATGAAAGAAACCAGTACCTATTCAATAGTTCTAAAAAAGCACTTGCAGAATGAAAAAAACAAATTCACATGATAGTGGAACTGCAGAAGAGAAAAGACAACAAGAAAATCTTAAATGCAGCAGAGGAGCGGATTAAATTCATAGGAGTAGCATAGACTATAACTGACACCTTGACAGTGATTTTGGAAGCCAGAGCAAGTATAAACATTTATTTAAGAAAGTACAATTAGAAATGGAATTGAATTCATTAATTGAATGCAATAAAATCTTTCCCACAAAGAAAACTATGACTTCATACAGCTTCTCCAGCAAGTTCTATCAAAGATATTTTTAAAAATCCAATGTCATGCAAAGCCTTCTAGAGAACAGGAAAAAGAAGACAGGGCTCTCTCTGATCTTTCCTTATTTTATGATACCAACATAGCCTTGTTACCAAAAACCAACAAAAGCAGTATAAAAAGGACACAAATGTAGGCCAGCCTCAATCATGACCACAGATGCAGATAAATCTCATGCAACGGCCATAAATCTTTACATTTTAGTTCACATGGCATAAGAATGTGTAAGCAAAAAATTGTTGGAAATAAAAGACAATAAATGTGATTGTATTATTAATTTAAAGTAATATCAAAAACTTAAAAAGACATTCATAATGTCTAGCTTGATTATAAATAGAAATAAAATGTGATCTTTAAGTTCTCTGCAACATTTATAAAATCAGTATTTACAAAACAGGGCATGTTCCATCACATGGAAATTTCAACACATTCTAAAACATAGATGCCTAGATTCTTTTGTTTTTTATTATAATTCAACTAAAGTAAAAATGAATTATCCCCACAAAGGAATGATTAGATTACGTGACATGAGAAAGAAATAAATTAGAAACAAATCTATCACCAAAAGAAATAAATAGTTGAATTAATAAATAAAAAATGAAATCCAGTCATAGAGACTGATAGAGTACTAAAACTCTGGTATGTCCGCCAAAGGGCCAAAATATGGAAATATACAAGAAGACACAAATACATAAATATTAGTCATGAGAATGGCATCACAAAAGCATTTACATAAAAGTTTTTTTAAATGACAATGAAAATTATATAAAAACTATAGCACCCTAAATAATCCAAATTAATGGGTGAATTTTCAGAAAAATTTTTTAAATTTAAGTATTTATAAGAAATATGAAATATTAATGGACCCTAGAAAAAAAACACAGAAAATTATCAGAATTACAATCTTGACCATAGACACCAGATCCAGATACTTTAAATTTCACTCAAGCCTTCGAGCACATAATTTATAATCTTATTTTTGAATTTTATCTGCTTCAGGTCATAGTATACACTTAAAAATTATTTCATCTTAAAGCTAGAAGTGCCTTTGCTGCAAAATCTGACTAGGATATCATAAACACACAACACACACACAGATAGACAGAGAAAGAGAGATTTCTCTGAAAGGAGAAATGGAAGCAGTTCCTACCAAGCCCATGTTCAACAGTTAAACAGAACCATAACAAGATTCTACAAGGTCTTAATATCAATGTCTTGGAAAAAAATTTGCCACACTCAAATAATCATGTGAAACACAAAGATCTTCAACAAAATTTAATAGAATTGCCAGATTTCTCAGTCTTTAAAATGCCAATTTAAGTGTAACTTTCCATGAGTGACATTTGGCAAGTACTGTAGTCATTTATTTATTCATCCTAAAAATAGTATATATTGAGTATCTACCATGTTCTAGGTGCTGACATCTTCATCAGGGATGAAGCAACTTGCAAAATACAAACAAACTCTCAAAGAACTCACATTTTAATGGAAGAAACACATAGCAAACAAATAAATGCATTATATAGTATAATGTTAAGCATATTTCCTTGTTAGGAAGACAATTAAAACCTGAGTAGAAGGACAAAAAGCAATGGATGAGGTACATATGTGGTCAGAAAATACTTCTCTAAGGTATTTGAGCACTGACCTGAATGAAATAAGGAAGGAGGCACAGGCTTATATGGGTGTAGGGTATTCTCTAAAGAGGAAAATATCAAATTTAAGGGCAAAAGAAGGGTTGATGTGCTCAAGGAACAAGAACAAAATCAGGTTGACAAGAATGAGAACAGGACAGGCAAGAGTTTTAGGAAACGAGGCTGGAGAGTCAGATCATATAGAACCTCATAGAATTTAGATTTTATTTTAAAAGTGATTATAACCCCCTGGAAAGCTTGAACCATGGAAGTAATAAGATCTGATTTACATTGAAAAGGGACGCTCTGAGTATTCAGGGGCAACAGATTGACTGGAAGAACGGGTAAATGTAGACAGATCATTACCAGGCTACTGCAGTGCCAGGTAAGAAATTATGGTGACTTGATGTAAGGAGTAGCAATAAAGATATTGCAAAGTAACTGGAGCCAGGATATATTTTGAAGGTGTCTCTAACTGAGTTTGCTGATAGACTGAATGTGAATTATAAAGAAAAAGAGAAGCCAAGGATGACTCTAAAGTATTAGCAAACAAACCGAAAGGGCATTATTATTATACTCATTAATAAAATTATAAACTCATTATAAAATTAATAATTTATAATTATTCTGTGTTATAGTGAAAGTTTGGGCCAATGCAATAAAACAAGAAAAAATGAGAACTAGGGGGTCACTTCCAAGATGGCCAAATAGGAACAGCTCCGATCTGCAGCTCCCAGCAAGATCAATGCAGAACACAGGTGATTTCTGCATTTCCAACTGAGGTACCTAATTCATCTCACTGAGTCTGGTTGGACAGTGGGTGTAGCCCACGGAGGGCAAGCCGAAGTAGGGCGGGGCATCACCTCCCCCAGGAAGTGCAAGGGGTCAAGGGATTTCCCTTTCCTAGCCAAGGGAAGCTGTGAGTGCATGTACCTGGAGGAGCAGTACACTCCTGCCCAAATACTGTGCTTTCGCCATGGTCTTCACAACCAGCAGACCAGGAGATTCCCTCCTGTGCCTGGTTCGGCAGGTCCCATGCCCACAGAGCCTTGCTCACTGCTAGCGCAGCAGTCTGAGATTGACCTGGGATACTGGAGCATGGCAGGGAAGGGGCGTCTGCCATTGCTGGGGCTTGAGTAGACGGTTCTATACTCACAGTGCAAACAAAGCAGCAGGGAAGCTTGAACTGGGTGGAGTCCACCACAGCTCAGCAAGGCCTACTGCCTCTCTAGATTCAACCTCTGGGGACAGGACATATCTGAACAAAAGGCGGCAGACAGCTTCTCCAGACTTAAATGTTCCTGCCTATCAGCTATGAAGAGAGCAGTGGTTCTCCCAGCATGGCATTCGAGCTCTGATAACAGACAGACTGCTTCCTCAAGTGTGTCCCTGACTCCCATGTAGCCTGACTGGGAGAAAACTACCAGTAGGGACCAACAGACACCTCATACAGGTGGGTGCCCCTCTGGGACGAAGCTTCTAGAGGAAGGATCAGGCAGCAATATTTGCTGTTCTGCAGCCTCTGCTGGTGATACCCAGGCAAACAGGGTCTAGAGTGGACCTGCAACAAACTCCCAACAGACCTGCAGCTGAGGGGACAGTATGTTAGAAGGAAACCTAACAAACAGAAAGGAATAGCATCAACATCAACAAAAAGGACATCCACACCAAAAGCCCATCCATAGGTCACCACCATCAAAGACCAAAGGCAGATAACACCACAAAGATGGGGAAAAAACAGAGCAAAAAAGGCTGAAAATTCCAAAAACCAGAATGCCTTTTCTCCTCCAAAGGAACACAACTCCTCGACAGCAAGGGAACAAAACTGGATGGAGAATGAGTTTGACAAATAGACAGAAGTCGACTTCAGAAGGTGGGTAATAACAAACTTCTCCGAGCTAAAGGAGCATGTTGTAACTTATCACAAGGAAGCTAAAAACCTTGAAAAAACATTAGACGAATGGCTAACTAGAATAAACAGTGTAAAGAAGAGCTTAAATGACCTGATGGAGCTGATAACCACAGCACGAGAACTTCGTGACACATGAACAAGCTTCAATAGCTGATTCGACTAAGTGGAAGAAAGGATATCAGTGATTGAAGATCAAATTAACGAAATAAAGTGAGAAGACAAGATTAGAGAAAAAAGAAATGAACGAAGCCTCCAAGAAATATGGAACTATGTGAAAAGACCAAATCTATGTTTGACTGGTGTACCTGAAAGTGACAGGGAGAATGGAACCAAGTTAGGAAACACTCTTCAGGATATTATCCAGGAGAACTTCCCCAACCTAGCAAGGCAGGTCAACATTCAAATTCAGGAAACACAGAGAATACCAAAAAGATACTCCTCAAGAAGAGCAACCCCAAGACACATAATTGTGAGATTCACCAAGGTTGAAATGAAGGAAAAAATGTTAAGGGCAGCCAGGGAGAAAGGTCGAGTTACCCACAAAGGGAAGCCCATCAGATTAACAGCGGATCTGTCTGCAGAAACCCTATAAGCCAGAAGAGAGTGGGGGCCAATATTCAACATTCTTAAAGAAAAGAATTTTCAACCCAGAATTTCATATCCAGCCAAAATAAGCTTCATAAGTGAAGGAGAAATAAAATCCTTTACAGACAAGCAAATGCTGGCAGATTTTGTCACCACCAGGCCTGCCTTATAAGAGCTCCTGAAGGCAGCACTAAACATGGAAAGGAAAACCGGTACCAGTCACTGCAAAAACATGCCAAATTGTAAAGACCATAGATGCTATGAAGAAACTCCATCAATTAATGGGTGAAATAACCAGCTAACATCATAATAGCAGGATCAAATTCATACATAACAATAGTAACCTTAAATGTAAATGGGCTGAATGCCCCAATCAAAAGACACAGACTGGTAAATTGGATAGAGTCAAGACCCATCAGTGTGCTGTATTCAGGAGGCCCGTCTCCCATGCAAGACACACATAGGCTCTAAATAAAGGGATGGAGGAAGATCTACTAAGAAAATGGAAAGCAAAAAAAAAGAAGCAGGGTTTGCAATCCTGGTCTCTGATTAAACAGACTTTAAACCAACAAAGATCAAGAGACAAAGAAGGCCATTAAATAATGGCAAAGGTATCAATTCAAAAAGAAGAGCTAATTATCCTAAATATATATGCACCCAATACAGGAGCACCCAGATTCCTAAAGCAAGTTCTTAGAGACCTACAAAGAGATTTAGACTCCCACACAATAATAATGGGAGACTTTAACACTCCACTGTCAACATTAGACAGATCAATGGGACAGAAACTTAACAAGGATATCCAGAACTTGAACTCAGCTCTGGACCAAGTGGACCTAATAGACATCTACAGAACTCTCCACCCCAGATCAACAGAATATACGTTCTTCTCAGCACCACATCGAACTTATTCTAAAATTGACCACATAATTTGAAGTAAAACACTCTTCAGCAAATGTAAAAGAACAGATCACAATAAAGTGTCTCTCAGACTACAGTGCAATCAAACTAGAACTCAGGATTAGGAAACTCACTCAAAGCCACACAACTACATGGAAACAGAACAATCTGCTCCTGAATGACTACTGGGTAAATAACAAAATGAAGGCAGAAATAAAGATGTTCTTTGAAATCAATGAGAACAAAAACACAATGTACCAGAATCTCTGGGACACATTTAAAGCAGCGTGTACAGGGAAATTTATAGCACTAAATGCCCACAAGAGAAAGCAGGAGAGATCTAAAATTGACACCCTAACCTTACAATTAAAAGAACTAGAGAAGCAAGAGCAAACAAATTCAAAAGATAGCTCAAGACAGGAAATGACTAAGATCAGAGCAGAACTGAAAGAGATAGAGACACCAAAAAGCCTTCAAAAAATCAATGAATCCAGGAGCTGGTTTTTATGAAAGATCAGCAAAATAGAATGCTAGCAAGACTCATAAAGAAGATAAGAGAGAAGAATCAAATAGACACAATAAAAATGATAAAAGGGATATCATCACTGATCCCACAGAAATACAAACTACTATCAGAGAATACTATAAACACCTCTGTGTAAATAAACTAGAGAATCTAGAAGAAATGGATAAATTCCTATACACATACATCCTCCCAAGACTAAACCAGGAAGAAGTTGAATCTGTGAATAGACCTCTTCAAGGAGGACTATAAACCACTGCTCAAGGAAGAGAGGACACAAACAAATTGAAAAACATTCCATGCTTATGGATAGAAAGAATCAATATCATGAAAATGGCCTTACTGCCCAAAGTAATTTGTAGATTCAATGCTATCCCCATCAAGCTACCACTGACTTTCCTCACAGAACTGGAAAAAACTACTTTAAACTTCATATGAAACCAAAACAGAGTCCGCATAGCCAAGACAATTCTGGGCAAGAAGAACAAAGCTGGAGGCATCAAGCTACAGTAACCAATACAGCAAGGTACTGGTAGCAAAACAGGTATATAGACCAATGGAACAGAATGGAGGCCTTAGAAATAACACCACACATCTACCATCATCTGGTCTTTGACAAATCTGACACACACAAGCAATACGGGAAAGATTCCCTATTTAATAAATGGTGCTGGGAGAACTGGCTAGCCATATGCAGAAAACTGAAACTGGACCCCTTCCTTCACTTTACATGAAAATCAACTCAAGATGGATCAAAGACATAAACATAAGACCTAAAATCCTAGAAGAAAATCTGGGCAATACCATTTAGGACACAGGCATGGGCAAGGACTTCATGTCTAAAACGCCAAAAGCAACGGCAGCAAAAGCCAAAATTGACAAATGGGATCTCATTAATCTAAAGAGCTTCTGCACAGCAAAAGAAACTATCACCAGAGTGAACAGGCAACCCACAGAATGGGAGAAAATTTTTGCAATCTACTCATCTGACAAAGGGCTAATATCCAGAATCTACAAAGAACTTAAACAAATTTACAAGTAAAAAACAAACAACCCCATCCAAAAATGGGCAAAGGATATGAACAAACACTTCTCAAAAGAAGACATCTATCCAGCTAACAGACATATGAAAAAATGCTCATCATCACTGGTCATTAGAGAAATGCAAATCAAAACTACAGTGAGGTACCATCTCACTCCACTTGAATGGCGATCAATAAAAAGTCAGGAAACAACAGATGCTGGAGAGGATGTGGAAAAATAGGAACGCTTTTACACCGTTGGTTGGTGTGTAAATTGGTTCAACCATTGTGGGAGACAGTGCAGCAATTCCTCAAGGATTTAGAACTAGAATTACCATTTGACCCAGCAATCTCATTACTGGGCATATTCCCAAAGGATTATAAGTCATTCTATGATAAAGACACATGCACACGCATGTTTATTGTGGCACTAGTCACAATAGCAAAGACTTGAAACCAACCCAAATGTCCATCAATGATAGACTGGATTAAGAAAATGTGGCACATATAAACCATGCAATAGTATGCAGCCATAAAAAAGGATGAGCTCACATCCTTTACAGGGACATGGATGAAGCTGGAAATCATGTCTCAGCAAACTATCACAAGATGAGAAAACCAAACACCATGTGTTCTTACTCATAAGTGGGAGTTGAACAATGAGAACACATGGACATGGGGAGGGGAACATCACACACTGGGGCCTGCGGGGGGTGTTAGGCTAGGGGAGGGATAGCATTAGGAGAAATATCTAATGTAGGTGACTGGTTTTTGGGTGTAGCAAACACCCATGGACTGTGTATACCTATGTAACAAAACTCCACATTCTGTACATGTAACCCAGAACTTAAAGTATAATTTTAAAAAAAGAACAAATGAGAACTATAGATGTTGGAAAGAACGAGACAAGCTTTTGCAATTGATATGATGCCTACCTAGAAAATGTACAGAATAAACTAAATAAAACTTTAAAAACTAGTTGGCATATTCAGGAAGGGAACTGGGTATAAGGCAGAAATGCCAACATCAACAGCTTTCCTTTATACCAACAATACAATTAAAAAGATATATAAATAAGCCATAGAGAAAAAATATACAAAACTTTATGGAGTAAACATTTACTCATTGACAACAAAAGGTCTCTAGAATTTATCAAATGAAAAAAGCTCTAGTTTATAGAACATTTAATATTAGCCCTTTCAAAATTACCTTATACAACTTATGTGAGTTTGTGTGTGTACATACATATATATGTGCATATATGATATGTACACATATATATACGCACACATAGATATGTGTATATGTAGTTGTAGCTATAACAAAACTCATAACACTAAACTGTTGGTGGCAGGTAGAGAATGAGAGGATGCTGCTCTTTGAGGGAAGGTATGGTGTTTTTCCTCTTTCCATAGTGTTGTTTATCATAAGCATTATAAAACTTACGATCAGAAAAAAATAAAATTATTTTTATGCAAAAGCACAACCAAAATTCCCAGTAATAGCTGATATAACAGCTAATCTTTATTAAATGGCAGATATTGCACCAACTTTACATGTATTAATTCATATACTCCCCATTAGCACAATAGTTCCTCCCCAGGACCTTAGTAATCATAGTATCCACATTTTACAGGTGATAAAGTTGGGACAAAGAGGAAATGCAACCTGTTCAATCTCACACAGCATGAAAATGGTTTGGAATTGACACAGCCAGATTCAGAAGCCCAAGCTCCTAACCACTATGTTATACTGACTATACAACTTTTAAAAATGTTACATATCGTATAAACACTACAAAAGTAGTGATACAGAGTAGGAGGAGGAAGAATATAGTGAGCAAAAAGAAGATCCTGTTGAAACGAAAAGAAGAAGCATAAAGTAACATGACAGATGACTGAAAAGTTAAATTTCCTGTTATCATGGTAGAGGTTAAACTTCCCTGCGGAGAGAAATCACTCTCATTATATATACACCTTGGGGATAGAATTATATTTTTTACTTTCTTCTTTGTGCTTTCCTGTATTTTTCAAGTTTTTACACTGGCTATTTACTTAGTAGTAATATTGTTACACTGAGTGACAGATTCATCAGGTCTATCAAGCATAAATTACCAACTTGCCAATTATGGAAGTAAAATATAAAACAGGAAAATAAATAGTTTGAGATAATAATTTAATCCTCAATGATTCCCATTGTGTTTTACTTTCATATGTTAACATATCAACATTTTTAGTATTAGTGGTTTCAAAAGTATGAGCATGCACAGAGAATCCTTAAAAGATACCAGATAATTCAGCCTTTATACTATGTTCCAATATTCTTGCATTTCAACTTCATATATATGTCACAATTTTCAGTATTAGTGGTTTCAAAAACATTAATATGTACAGAAAATTCTAAAAAGATGCTAGATAAATCAGCTTTTATAATATGCTAGCACATTCTTGTCCTTAAGACTGAAATTTGATATAAATGTCAGGATTATTACCCACATTTTCAATACATTATTTATCTAAAGCAAACTGTTCTGTACTGGCTAATTTGCCTGAATTTATTAGAGAGTAAAAGCGCCTCACAATTTGAATAAGAGCTCATATGATTATTTATTATGGCCCTTTAAATAACCAACAATTACTATAAAATTCTTTATGTCTCAATAGAAATGAAAAGTAGGTAGCAGGATTAAACTGCCTGGATCAGATGCTTGTCAAAACAGCAGAAACTCTCCAAGTATCAGACCAAGGAAGTGCCGTTTAAATGCTAGGAGATCAGCATGTTCTTATGAACAGCTTATAATTACCTAGAGAGGGGAAAGAACCACATTCATCAGGACAATAACATTTGCAAATGCTATTCTGAAACAGTCTAGTGGTGACCCTCCACTTCATTCTTTTGCTTTTCTTGATTAAATTAATATGCAGACATTCCTCTGGATACTGAATCCAAACTGATCAAATATTGAGAACTACTCTTTTCACTATCATTAAAATAAGACCTGAAACAATCAAATTAGTTTGCAATGTGAACTTTGTCTCTATTTCAGCATCTGATGAGCAGATTTTCATTTTTATTGAAAGGAAAGACATTCTTACAGTCAACCACATCCTACCTCTGGAGTTCATAGACAGACCTGGGGCTCCTGAATGAACACTACGGGGTATTAAAATAATCTGCAACTAGTGGGAGTTTGTTTGCATGTACAATTATCTGAAAGGAAGGTCTACAGTGTTCAGCAGTTCTAGAATAGGTCTATGATATCCCCACAACCCAGCACCAAAAAAAAAAAAAAAAAAAAAAAAAAAGGTAAGAACCACTGGGAGAAAACCTGAGACTTAATCAGATAGTAAGAGGAGTATGAGTTAAGAACTTTAGAGAAACCTCTTTACCTATGTTCATTTCAGGAAAGGCCATGCATCAGGCTGGTAACAAAGAATCAGTTTGGAAACTAGGAAAGGGGACTAGGAAAGTTAAGTGAAACTTGTATCAAGCCAAGTGCCTTTAGGGTAGCTTACCTGGTTATGTGCAAGCCTTAGCTGTAGGTCCAACAGTCAAAGACAATTCAAGAAAATAATAATCACTGAGTAGGAAACTGTGTATTTGAAACCCAGTTGGTGCACTTATAGAATACAGCATCTAATTGCTTAGAAAAACTTGGTTTTTCTAAATGCAAGAAGAGAGAGGGCACTCTTAAGAAGGAGAGGGCACTCTGTGTGAAGTGGTGTCATGTAATGACAGCTTGGAGGAGGACTTTTTCAAGGCTTATGGATGAGCTCATGATTTGAAACAAAACCTTATCAATTGGAGGGACCCGTGAACCTTCTAGTCTCTCAGGATCCTCAGAGAATCTCCCCGAGACAGATGGCTGGGAGACCTGAGGCATAGTGGTTTGTCCCTCTTGTTTTTTTCTTGCTGCTCACCAACCGGAATTGTCCTTTTTGTGGTATTCAATTACATTTGTGAGTTAGAAGTTCTCACCTTGAGCTCTAAGATAGTGAAAATGAAATAAAATAAACCAGTATTGTCTCACCCGACAGCACCGTCACCAAGGTTCATCTCATAAGAACTAGATCAAATGGCTCTATCTGGGCAGAGAAATGACCCCGAGACCCGTGTCAGAACTTCAGTCTCGATTCTAGAGAGTGGTTCTTGTCTTCTAAGTCTCCATCTCCCCAGGAGGCACCTCTGATCATGACCTTCTTTTTCTGCTCTTTTTGGTTCAGGCATCATCTGCAAAAGCCCTGACCCCTTCTATGGAAAAGTAAAAGGAGTCAGTTGGTATTTGCACAAAAAAGACTTCATATTAGCTGTGAAAGTGCAAACTGCAGAGATAAAAGTCTAGTGAGGCAGGACATGAGAGACCTGATTATAATTAGCTTTGCAGCTTTGCAAGCTGTTTTTTAATTTTATATAAAACATTTGATAATCAAGGAAATGGAGAACTTGAACCCAATTCTAGAACTTCTGTGTTGAAAGGATAATAATCATAAAATTGTGTATTAGTATTAAAGGCTGATGACTAAGATCAGGAAAATGTAGCTAGAAAGGCGAGCTAATGTATGACAAATGAGTTGGTGCATTGGTCTGTACACTTTTCTCTATTCATCAGTTCTTTGGGTTGTCCTCTAATTTGGCTTAGATGGTTTTCCAGGATGCATGAGCTTTGGTGAGTGTGCGCACACGTGTGCCCTGTGTGCAGTTTGGGCAGCAAATGAGGTGATTTATGAAGTATCGAATGGGAAGTGCTAGGGGTGGGATCAGAAGGAAGCAGCATTTAAGGTGTTTTGGCACAGCCAGGGAGGCAGCTCCCTGCAAAGGACATAACATTCTCTCAGAAAGGAACAATGGCCATAAAAGCATCTGAGGGGAGAAAGAGAAACACTGGTTTCCCTCATCCAGAGGAAATAATTTAACTAGTAGTCTGACTAAAGGCTTCTGCATCTAGAAACAAATGCCTGAATTAACTGCAATTTAGATAACTTAATTAAGTCTGACTGTATTGTAAATATTATCAGGGTATGAAATTCTTTTTCCTCTTCCAGGGAAAAACCCTTTAATCACCATTCAGGGAATATTATATTTTCCTCTGGGAAAATAAAATACTTTTTATTTAACAGGACAAAAGGGACTCAAAAATAAAACAGAACTTGTTCTCTGCTTCATTAAGCAAAATTCTAAGAGAAATACCACTATAGAACAATAAAGACTGGATTCTAAATATATTTTATCTCAAAATTCAGGGGCCAACCACTTCCCTTTTCTGGCTCTGGCCCCCTGAGAATTGAAATTATTTTTCCCTTGATATATAATATCATCAGTGATAGTGCCCACCCTCAAACTGATACTCAAAAATTCCCCCAGCAAGGCGTAAAGAGCAGTTCTGTGAGTGGAAGGAGACTCCCAGGCAATGAAGAATGGGGTGGGTAGCAAATAGATCCGGAGATGCTCGCATGAAAAAGCCTGCCTAGGAAAACTTCATTAAGAAAGAGCTGGGGCCAGGCGCAGTAGCTCACAGCCTGTAATTCCAGCACTTTGGGAGGCCGAGGGACGGATGGATCACGAGGTCAAGAGATCGAGATCATCCTGGCCAATATGGTGAAACCCTGTCTCACTAAAACTACAAAAATTAGCTGGGCATTGTGGTGTGCACCTTTAGTCCCAGCTTCTCAGGAGGCTGAAGCAGGAGAATCGCTTGAACCTGGGAGGTGGAGGTAGCAGTGGACTGAGATTGTGCCACTGCACTACAGCCTGGAGACAGAGCGAGAGGTTGTTAGAAAATGGACTTCTCACATCATCTTATGAATACAGTGTAGGGATGTATAAGACATCTTAGGAAAAACTGCAAAACTTTACAAGGAGACGCTGGTGGGAACTGTGAGCAGAATAAATAATAATATGTACCTTTGATGGGAACATTAGCTAAACCTTGTGATGTTAGAGTATGTTGCCCTCAAATGGCGTGCAACAGAAGAAACCTCTATAAAGTATGCTTTGGCTCAATCTTTTGTAGACCAGCCTCCCCACTCCCAGTCCCAGGATTTCTTCTTGTAGAATGGAACAGTAACTGTGGTCTGGGAGAGAAGTAGCAATGAGTAATGCAGAGCAACGAGTAATAGATAGGAGCAGGGTTGGCCAAGAACCAGCCTATTCTGGTCCAGAGAGGACAGATAACCTTCTAACAATGCACTCCTGGGAATATGTAGATGAAGAGTAACTACCCAGCATCTAGCTCTGATTTTCCCAAGCAGCTTGTCCTGACAAAGTCTAATGCCACTCAGACTTTCCTGGTGTTATATCAAATCTGCCAAACAGTTGCTCTTTCTCCTAAACCCTCAGTAACTTGGGTCTAAAACCCACACCAGAATAAGATACATAAGATAGAGCATTCTACAACAGGCACTTGTGGCTTCTCTGTCCATTACAAGAGCCATTAGTCAGAGGCGGTTGCTGAGCACCTGAAATGTGGCTGGCCTGAATTGAATTGTGTTGTAGCTAAAAAGTACACACCAATCAAAGACTTGGTACAAAACAAAATAGAATGTAAAGTATCTCATTAATAATTTTCATGTTGGTTACATGTTGTAATGATATTTTGGCATTCTAGGTTAAATAAAATATCTATTAAAATTTACCTTTTTAAATGTGGCTACTAAAATTATGCATGTGGTTTGCATATGTAAACTGCCCTCTATCTCTAATGGACAGTGATACTCTAGAGGCTCTTGATGGTAAGATCAGCCCTGTCTTCTCCAATCCCTCCAAAGCAAATACAATAAGGTTTGCCTTGTTTAAATCTTTTCCAGTGCCTAGCAGAGAACACAGGGTGAGTAGTCAACAAACACTGGTGTTCCCTGCCTAAGAACTATATAATACATGTGATGGTTAATTTTACATGTCAATATGACTGGGCCATGGGGTGCCCAGACATTGCGCCAAACATCATTCTGGTTGTGTCTGTGCAGGTGACTTGGGATAAGATTAGCATTTGAAGCCATAGATGGAGCAAAGTAGATTACCCTTCCTTATGTGGGTGGGCCTCATCCAATAATCAAAGACCAACGAATACAAAGGCTGAGTAAGAGGAAACTCCTCCTGCCTGACTGTTGAGTTGGGACACTGGTCTTTCTCAGCTTTTTGATTCAGACTGAAACATTGACTCTTTCGGGTCTTGAGTCTGTCAGCTTTCAGACGGGAACTTCCACTGTCAGTTTTCCTGGGCCTCCAGCTTGCTGACTATATAGCTTTTGGGACTTCTCAGGTCCCATAATCACGAGTCAACTTCTTATAATAAATCTCTTTATGCACACACACACACACAGACACACACACGCACACACAGACACACACACACACAGACACACACACGCACACACTGCTCTTGATGGTTCTGTTTCTCTGAAGAACCCTAATACAGCATGTATAAAATTGGTTAATAACAGGATTTTCTACAGTATGACATTTTAGAGTTAGTGAAGAAGAGGTCAGTTTTCTGAATATATGTACAAATGATTGGCTAGTTTGGGGATATAGAAATGTTATTTACCCTGAATCTCAAAATTTGCTTATTGTAAAAATAGTACCTCCTCACAAAGATGTAGTAAGAGTTAAAGGAGATGATGCCTGAGAAAGTGCTTTATCCCAATCAAGCTCTCTGCAATCTCTATTTAAAAGTCACTTAGTCCTATTTTGTTTTTCATATAACATAACAAAAAATTAAATGGTAGACACAAAAAGAACTCATATACTGAGTTAGGTTTTCAGGCAATAGGTAAAATTTACCTTCTATGCTTATGTCCTTGAGGGCACTTGAACCTTTTGTCATCAGGAGGACAGCGGGCTTCCTGGGACTGGAAGGCAAGGTCATATTACCTACAGAGCAAAGCAGCAGGTGGGGGCCTCTGGTGGCATGCTGCCCCGGGGTGTGTGTGGGGGCATTCTTAAAGATTCAAGCATGGTAAGACTGCCAGCAACATCTTAGCTCAGCTCTGAATTCTAGGCCTACAGGGTTCTTTACAGTTTGCTTAGAATGCCAACTCTTTGCAGTCGGCAACTCTTAAAATCTTTAATGTTTTAAA
Organism: Colobus angolensis palliatus; assembly: GCF_000951035.1. Classification (NCBI taxonomy): domain Eukaryota; kingdom Metazoa; phylum Chordata; class Mammalia; order Primates; family Cercopithecidae; genus Colobus; species Colobus angolensis. Next base: position 1,440,764 of record NW_012119821.1, on the reverse strand, counting down.
ATTATCACCTGGAGTCATCTTTCTGGTTTTAGCAGGAGGGCTGTGACCATGATGGAGACACCTCAACACCACGAGGGCGGCTTCCTCTGTGCTCTCAGTAGAGAAGGAGCAACCTCCCTGTTTTCTGTCTTGCTGTTATTGAATACTTTGTAGTTTTATGACAAAAAGCATTGTGTGTTTTTAATTTATATTTAATGGTTTTCTGTTTTATACAAACAGACTAGTGCATTTCTGTAAATTACCTGATTTTTCCACTTGTACAACAGAATGCCATGGAAGGAAAGTTAGGAAATACTGGAATTATGGAACATGAAAGGATGATAATAAAAAGCATAGATTATAATTCATATACAGAAAGCGTACCAGAATAAGTTTTGTTAATGATCATATCTCATGTATGAAGAACATGCATATAGAGTCATAGAAATTATGGAAAGGATGGAAAACCTGGAAGCTCTTGGGGGGAAACACGAACAGTTTCCAACTACAAGATAGAATTGATCATTAAGCCATCTGTAGCTAGAAGTTTTAAAAAAAATCATCTAATTGGAAGTATGTTTTCTAGTCTATAAATCAGGTTCACATCCATTTCCTCATTAAACTGCACTACATAGCTGGATGGTAGGGAATGTTCTCGCCATGCCCTTGAGAAAGAAGCTCAGAGAACCTTGCTTGCATTTGGGTCAGCTCAGGATGAATGAGGATGTCTTAATAAGCATCCTGCCTGGAGCTGTGCATATCATGCGCTATTAGGACAATAGCCTCTTTGCTGAAGAGGAACTCCCTAAAGTTTCGAACTCCCCTATGAGAGGCAGGGGTGAGTGAATAGTCTAAAAGGTGTTAGTCAAGTTGGTTGTTTTAGTATTTGATCACTTAATATTTCAGCTAATCGAATCACTCTTCAGAAAAGGGAAGGTTTTCCATATAAGATAAAGACTGAAGACCAAATTTTCTATATTGTATTAAAAAATTCTTAAAAACAGAAATAGAGTTACCTTGTTGGGAGACAGAGAGGCTTACTTTTAGATCATATTGGCCACTGAGCAGCAGCCAGGTTCAGAAAGGGTGAAAGGAAGAACTCAGGTTGAAGGGGGCAATTCAATCCATAGGGTGGCAAGGGGAGAGAGCTCTTCAGCCTTCACTGAACAAGTCTACCTACTTACCTAGCATGTGTTGCATATTTTGAAATAAACAAGAATACAAATAACAACTTTCTGAGTTCAAATCTTACAATGTGCAGGAGTTGGTCTCCTTTGACATGAGATCACTGGCTTCACTTCATGTGACTTCTCTCAACGTGGAATGTCTCGGGTTTCTTGAGACGAGATGGTGACTACATGTACCCCCACCCCATGCACACATCCAACCCATCTGTAAACTGCTTGTTTTCAATCAAAGCTTTTTTTTTCCCTTTTTCATCTTTCTGCCAACATGCTCACCAAGAGCCATACTGAGCCAAAAAGAAAAATAAGAGTGAAAGGTGGGGCGGGTTAAGAAGGATAGGAAGCAGCCAGGCGTCGATCCAGTTGTCCTGATTCCAAGTCAAGAGAAATTTAAACACAATCTCTCCTTTTCATTTATTGTTATTATGCCTTTTTGATATTCCCTTTTAAAGTATTTTCTCTAAACTCACAATTGGCGAATGATATAATAGGATCATAGGATTTTAGCATTATAGGGACACTTAGATATTATCTAGGCCAATCCCTCTTTTGATAAATAAGAGGACTGAAGCCCAGGAAGGTCAAATCATTTTTTTTCCATGGGATAGAGCTGGAAAAGCTCTAAGTTGCAAGGAGAATCCATGCAAGCGTTCCATCTCAACAAGCGCCCTATCTACTGAAGGTGTGATTAAGAATGACCATGAAAACACTGGCAATAGTAAAACTTTAAAAACATAAATTTCACCTGCTATTCTAAGCGCCTTTCACGCAATGAAGAATTTAATTTAAAACTACCCTATGAAGTAGTTACTGCTACTATTGTACTTTTACAGGGAGGGTAATTGCTGCACAGCTGAATAAATTTCTCAATATCATTCAGTTAGCCAAAACCAGAGCCAGGATTCACTCCCAGGCAGTCTGGCCCTGGAACCCACATTCATGTCTACTCTGCTTAACTGACTCTCTTGAAAAAGGTTCGTAAGGCTTACATAAACTTTAGAAGCCATATAACTTCTTGTATTTTAACTGTGATTTGCTTTAATGAACCAAAACATTAATTGGCTAAATTGTTGGTCCATATATAGAATTCTTTCTTCTCAGAGTCTGAGGTTACTGAAAGGTATACTTTTTCAGGATCAACTATGAAAAAAAAAAAAACAAAAAAACAAGTTAAGCCATTAATGGAAGAAGACAGCTTTCTTGAAAAGACAACTTTTTAAATTGCTGCAATGAGAAAAGGCTGGCTCAGGAAAACTAGATAGGCATAGGGACGAAGCCAAATTGGAAAATATAGATTGGCACAAGCAAGTTGTTGATACTAAGAAATATAAATTGACATATGAGTCTCTTTAGGTTTGGGGTATATTTCCCTAAAGCCCTACTCTCAGATTTCTCTTAATAAAAATCATTCCACCCTGAGGATTTCAATATACAGCAAAGCACACTCTGCTTGTTTTGAACTAGCCTCCTCTAGTTTTCCCAAGCAAGGTTTTCAGATTGTTCAGTTTGTTAGTGACCAACCAAGGCAATCATCACCAGGTGCCCAGCTCTCCCTGGGCTCTCTCTTGATTGGTAACTGCCCTGTCCAGTGGGTCCTCACTGAAAGCTGACCAGCCTTAGCCTGCCAGTCTCCAGATGATGTGAGAGATCTGAGAACTTTCTGTGAACTAACCCAAGTCAGTTTTCCATGTACAATGATCAGATTCTTTCGTAAATGTAGACCGCCTTTGACAATACATAGGTAGAGTTATCTGTCTGCTCACCCCACAACCTCAAGATTAATAGTATACCGTAGAGAAAATAATTCTCAGAGAAAATTCTACCCATAGGTACAAACATTTCTTAGATGGCAATTTCAAAAACATTATATATCCTGCTCCCTTAAGAGTGGTAAGGTTCTGGCCTTCTGTCTTTTTGGACACCCTGATAAGCACTTTGTGTGAAAGGTTCACTTGGAAGCCAGTAAAAAACATTCTGATGGCAAAATCAGCCTTCCTTCTCACTGAATCCTGTGCCCAGTGCCTGAACTAAGGGGTGAGTAGGCAGTAGAAATAGGGCAAACCTGAGGTCTTCACGTGGGGTGCTGTGTTGGGCTGTGGGTTTGCTGGATGCATTGCTCAAGGAAGGACAGGAACTCAGAGTCCTTGCACTCATCATGAAAGGGCATAGATGCCTGTGCAATCTTTCTAATCAACTGAATGTCTTGACACTACTTATTTCACCAGTGAAAAATGACTTCTCTGCTGCTATTTAGTGATACTGGAATCATTTTCCTAGAAATCTCTGGAAGGCGGATTTTTGAGTGGGCAGTTCAAATGTTAACAAAACACCTGAGAGTGTGCTATCAATTTACACAGTATACATTTACCACATGTTTATATGGAAGTGTTTAAAATTAAATCACAAATGATATAACCACACTAGAAAAATTAATGGTCCAGAGAGCTGCAGTGGTTGTAGAATTATGCCACATGTTCTTAAAGACAAACAATCTTCTTTTTTCCTCTTCCTTCTGCTCCCCAATCTCACCTGGTAAGGCTTAGAGCAGATTTTTGACTTGCCTCACTCCAGACAAACATTCTAAACACAGAAAGGTGGGAGCACTACCCATTTTACACGTGCAAATAAAAGCTACCTGCCCCCAATGAAACACCTAGCTATAAGGGAAGACTTCAGACTATAAGACAAAAGTAAACCAGACAAGGAATGCAAAGGGATACCCCTAAATTGTTCGCAGAAAAAAGAGAGCTAAAGGAATCAAAACAGAGTTCTTCTCTTCTCTTCTATTTATTCATTCATTCTAAAAAGTACTTACTCGTATTAGGCACTATTTGCACTGTGCTAGGTACAGGGATACAGCAGAGGACAAGATATTGGAGATCTTTGCTCTCAAAGACTTTACACAACAGTGAGGAAAGACAATTTACACATGTAAATTTACACACACGCAAATAACTGTAGATACTGACTTGGACTTGATTGATAAGAAGAGGTAAAAATATGGAAAAGTCTGGAGGAAAACTATTCCAGACAAAAGAAATGAGATACATCCAATGAGGCTGAGGTGTAGAGCAATTCAAAAATGAGGTCACAGAGGTGAGCAAAGACTGTTTTATAGGCCAGGGAATGGCACTGATATTTAATTCAAAGTGCGATGTGAAGTTATTAATATAAGGAGGGGAGTGATATGGTCTGACTTACTTTTCAGAAAGATCACTCCAGCTGCTGTACAAAGAATGAATGATTGAGGGACTAAAGCAGAAGAAAGGACAGTCAGGAGCTGTTCCATAGTTTAGACAAAAGATAGTGTTATCTCGGAGTAGGGTAGTGGAACTGGAGATGGTGTAAAGATAATTTTTGAGGTAGAACAGAAAAGACTAGCTGATGAATCACATGAGGGCTGGGAGGGAAAAAGAGGAAACAAGGATGACATTGAGGTATTTTGTTTCTTTCAAAACCTTGAGTTTCATGGGATTTAAGATGGCTGACTAGAGATGTCAGATGCCAATGCTCCTCAGAAAGAAACAAAGTTACAGTGAATAATCACAAGTTGAATAGCCTATCAAGGGAAGAGTGCTGGAACCTAGTGAAGACCTCACAGAAGAAGTTGGGGCAGAGCAAAAGAAGGAAACAAGAGGCTGGTAGAGACTCGTTGGAAACCCTGAAGGACTTGTTACTTCATCAGAAGGGTAGGTGGGAGTGTTTTGGCTCCCCTCACCCCTACAGCAGACCACCGGTATCTAAACTGTCAGAACTCGAACACCCAGGTGAGCAGTGATTTGAGGACTTCTTGAAGGCAGTACACCAGATCACCAACTCCTGCCAGATCCCTCACCAACCCCCGGACCTGAGTGGCAGTGGCAGGGCACCCTACTGAGCACAGCCATCAAAGTCCTGTGTCCTGCTCGGCCCTTTTGTCTCCATATCACCAGAACCCCTGCAGACATTCCTCAGTGCGTGCTCAGGCTATGGAAGCTGTACAGGGCTAGCCGGACCCAAGGGAGCTGAGGGTTCTGAGTGGTCCAGCCCTTGGGGAGTAATGCTCCTAAGGGAAGGGAGAGTGCAGCACACCGAAGGCGCTCCTGTTGGGAGAAAGGAAACCAGAACATGTGCTTTCCTAGCCAGAAAACTCCCTGCTTGTGGGCTCTGAGTGGCAGCATCTCTTCCAGCTGAGACAAAGGCATTGTACTCAGCTCTGCAAAGGGGGAATACAGTTCCATCACCGCAGCCAAGCGGCTTCTGTGCTGGGTCCCCAACAGCTGCAGACACAACCCTAGTGACTACCACAGGAAACTGGCACAGGTATGCTGCAGGATGGCTTTTCTAGCACTTTAAGGGGCAGCTGCAGCCCCACTGGCGGTGTGCCCACCAGGCTGGGCTGTCATGAAAAGTGAGACCCCCACCCTCCACATGGTGCATCAGTATTCTTGCAGTGGAGAGCAGAAAAGCTGAAAAGCTGTGTGTTTTAGGCTGAGGGAGGAGGGTCTGCACAGGGGACATTTTGGTGAAGTAAGGCACCTGTGTCTTTTACAGCTCTCAGCTACACTGCAGCCTGGAGATAGTGTCTGACCAAGCTGAGTGTCCCAAGCACCAAGATGAGGACATGACAGGGAAACGGATCACATTCCTGCCTGATCAGGCCATGGAATTCAATACTATGTGCATCTGTATGCTCACAAACCAGAAAACCTAGAAGAAACGTGTCAATTCCTGGAAACACACAGCCTCCCAAGAGTGAACCAGGAAGAAACAGAAATCTCGAGCCAATGAACAACGAGTAGTGAGACTGAATCAGTGATAAAAAATCTCCCAATAATAAAAAGCCCAGAACCGGTTGGATTCATAGCCAAATCCTCCCATACATACAAAGAACTGGTACCATTCCTACTGAAATTATTCCCCCAAATTGAGGAGGATAGAATCCTTTCTAACTCATTCTAGAAGCCAATGTCACCCTAATACCAAAGCCAGGTAAGGACACGCTAAAAAGTAGAAAACTACAGACTAATATCACTGAAGAACACAGCTGCACAAATACTCAACAAAATACTAGCAAACCTAATTGAACAGCACATCAAAAAGCTAATACACCATGATCAACTAAATTTTATTCCAGGGATGTGAAGATGGTTCAACATATGCAAATCAGTAAATGTGATGCATCACAAACAGAATGAAAAACAAAAACCATACAATCATTTCAATAGATGCAGAAAAAGCATTTGATAAAATTTAGCTTTTTTTCTTGATTAAAAAACTCTCAACAAATTAGGCATAAAAGAAACATAACTCAAAATAATATAAACCATATATGACAAACCCATAACCAACATCATACTGAATGGAGAAAAGTTGAAAGCATTCCCTGTAAGAACTGGAATAAAACAAGGATCCCACATTCACCACTCCTATTCAACATAGTACTAGAAGTTCTAGCAAGAGCTATCAGGCAAGAGAAAGAAATAAAAGGCATCCAAATTGGAAAATAAGTAAAATTATCTCTGCTGATGGTATAAGCTTATACCTAGAAAACCCTCAAGACTCCTCCAAAAAACTTGTAGATTTGATAAATGAATTCAGTAAAGTTTCAAGATATGAAATCAATGTACAAAAATGAGTTCCATTTCTGTATACCCGCAACAATCAAGCTTAGAACCAAATCAAGAAGTCAATCCCATTTACAATAGCTACAATAAATAAAATAAAATATCTAGGAATACGCTTATCCAATGAGGTGAAAGATCTCTACAAGGAAAACTACAAAACATTGATGAAAGAAATAATAGATAACACAAACAAACGGGAAAACATCCCATGCTCATGAATTAGAACAATCAATATATTTAGAATGACCATACTGCCCAAAGCAATCTAAAATTCAATGTGATTCCTATCAAAATACCAATTTCATTTTTCACAGAATAGAAAAAAAAATCCTAAAATTCATATGAAATCAAAAAAAAAAAAAAAGAGGCCAAATAGCCCAAGCAATCCTAGGAAGAAGAACAAAGTTGGAGATATCATATTACCTGACTTCAAATTATTCTGTAGGGTATAGTAACCAAAACAGCATGGTCCTGGTATAAAAGTAGACACTGGAGCAGAAAAGGGAACCCAGAAATAAAGCCAAATACCCGCAGCTAACTGATCTTTGACAGAGTTGATAAAAATATACAGTAGGGAAAGGACATCCTACTCAATAAATGGTGCTGGGAATATTAAATAGTTACATGCAGAAGAATGAAAGTGGACCTCTATCTCACCACATACAGAAATTAACTCAAGATGGATTAGATTTAAATGTATGACCTAAGACTATTAAAATCCTAGAAGAAAACTTAGGAAAATCTCTTTGGGACATTGGCCTAGGCAAAGAATTCATTATTAAGACCTCTAAAGCAAATGCAATCAAAAGAAAAATAGACAAATGGGACTTAATTAAACTAAAGCTTCTGCACGGTAAAACAAATAATAAACAGAGCACAAATGAGTTACAGAATGGGTGAAAATATGCATCTGACAAAGGACTAATATCCAGAATCTCCAAAGAACTGAAACAATTCAGCAAGAAAAACAAATAATCCCATTAATAAGTAGTCAAAGGATATGAACAGACACTTTTCAAAGAAGACATACAAATGGTAAAAAATCATATGAAAAAAATGCCCAACATCACTAATCCTCACAGAAATGCAATTAAAACCAAGAAATACCATCTCATACCAGTCAGAAAGGCTATTATTATAATATCAAAAAACAAAAGCTGTTGGCAAGGATGCAGAGAAAATGAAACACACACAACATTGATGGAAATGTGAATTAGTACAACATCTGTGGACAACAGTATGGAGATTTCTCAAAGAACTAAAAATAGAGCTACCATTCAATCCAGCAATTCCACTACTGGTTATCCACACAAAGGAAAAGCAATCATTATACCAAAAATATTCTTGCACTCATATGTTTACTGTAGTACTATTCACAATAGTCAAGCTATGGGATCAATCTAAGTGTCCATCAATGGATGACTGGATAAAGAAAATGTGTATGCATATGTGTAGATACATATATACACACACCCCCATACCATGGAATCCTACTCAGCCATGAAAAATAATGAAGTCACATCTTTTTCAACAACATGGATGTAAGTGGAGATGATTATCTTAAGTGAAATAACTCAGAAACAGAAAGCCAAATACTGCACGTTCCACTTGTAAGTGGGAGCTAAATAATGTGTACTCATGAACATAGTGTATGGAATAATAGACATTGGAGACTCAGAAAGGTGGGGGAGAAGGAAGGGGATGGGAGATGAGAAATTAGGACAATATACACTATACAGGTGATAGTTACCTTAAAAGCCCAGACTTCACCACTAGAGAATACATCCATGTAGCAAAACTGTAATTGTACCCTAAATCGATAAAAATACAAATAATAAAAAACTTTGAACAACTGTTGAATCACAGAGGAAGTGGCCACCTTAAGACCTGATTTTACTACCTCCTAAATTCTAGGTATTCCCATGCCCTGCAAATCCTCCAGTTTATGCCTCTATCATCTCTGACCTGGCTGTCAAAATTACTCCAAACTGCTTCCAACCTCACCCTTCTGCAACCCCTCTCCTACTATTGTGGCTACCATTTCATAACGAAATCTGTTGCTTGTATACAATGGTTCCTCTCTGCCTGTAAGATAAAATTCAAAATCCTTAGAGCAGCATACAAAGGCCCTGCCTTATCCGGCTCCTGCCCACCTCCCAGGCTTTCATCTCTCATCATGTGTTTCTCTCTCACTTCTACCTCACTACATCCTTTGATAAGGCCTAGCAAGATCTTTACACTTCCCAGAATACCCCATGCTGTCTTTACATTGTTATCTTAATTAGAATGCCCTCCTTAGCACCTCATCCATCTGGAAAATTCCTCCTTTTTCTGCTAAGAGTCAAACGAGTTTCCCCAAAGCCTATCTCCTTCAGCTAAGTTTTCATTGCCATTGTACCTTGTATATACTTACGTATAGCTCTAATACAGCACTGCATTGCACTTGTAAGATTTTGTTCACATGTGTCTCTCTTTCTCAGATGATAAACTCTTTGAGGGAAGATACCTGGCATTTTTCTCTTTGTATACCCATATGCCTTTCACAGTAACTTATACATATTAAATGATCAAAATGGTAACTGTCATCAAGCAGTCATCTTTCCTCTGCATAAATACCTATGCCTTTACAGACGACAAACTCAATACCTCTCAATAGATCCATTCCATTTTCTGTGCATCAAACAATGATGAGGCCAGTGAATTCTTATTGACTTATCAGAAATCCAACTTTATAAATTAATCAGATTACTTAAGATTTTCTTTTCTTTGGTAAAGACAAGCCTCAGATCCTTCCATGTAATTATGTACAGGTTTTCTAGAGTTAATTGAAAACATTACCAATCATTTTTCTTTTAAGTAAATGAACAGATTTCATTTAAACATTTGTTTGCTTGTGTTTAAGTTACAGCTTCAGGAGATTAATGCATATAAGAATAAGCATAGGCAATATTTTTATAAGAAAGAAAAATTGTTGTAAGGAACAAATGTGATAAAGAAAAGGCTTAATCCAAACGCTCTATTAAAACACAGAAAAACACACTATAAGCTAAAATACACTTATTAGGATTACTTTTTTTCTGAAATATTTACTGTGATCACTTTTTTATAAGTCCTATTCTGCAGACAGTGAGACTGCTTCAGCTCAGCCACTCTGCTCTACCAAAGAGTTTTTGAAGACCTTCCTGCAGAAATTACATGACCTATACTCAGATGTGTTTTAAATGTATCTGCCTGAATATCAGTTTTAAAGAAATGAAAACTATTTGTCATTTCAGAGAAGCTGGTATCTGTTCTCTACAATCTCAAGATAAGTAAAATAAACATTTCTAATCTGTGCATACACAGGATTCAGACATTGTACTTTGGAAGACTTTTCCTCTTCTTATAGAGATGTTTAAAAGTGTTTATAATACATTTGCTTATTTTAAAAAATAATAGAAATGCTGAGTGTATTTTTATATTTTCTATCTTTTTGTATTGTTTTTCATTAATACAGAGCCTCTTCTACATAGTCTACAGCAGAACATTGCAATATATTTCAAAGGGTTATTTCTTTACCAGAAATATTTTTATCATATAAAAATGTTTTTTGTCAGTGAATCTCAGAATAAAAGGCCTATAAGCTGTTTTCAGTAAAACATACTTGTGCTGTCAAGTTTCTCTTGCTGATGGGTGTGACAATAAAGCTACTTGTTGAAATGGTGGGGTGGGTAAGGAAAATATCAGCAAAAATGACAGCCCTGATTGCCATTTCTCTTTTCAGTCCTCATCTCTCCTGTGTGGCCATCCATGTGTGTCCTCTTGTCACCCTTTCTCTCTCTCACACACACACGCACACACGCACGCGCACGCACACGCTACACAGAGCGCCATGAAAACACCAAACTTTCTCAGCATGAGCTTGTCCTGGCTATCAATTTATTATAAAAACAGAGAAAACGGTGCAGGTTGGGGAGTGGGTAGTTCCTAGGATTCTTACTTCCATAAACTATTGATTTTCACTGTTTAGTTCTGCTCTCCTCTGTTAACTAAATAGAAAAGAAATTCTCGAATGGGATAAAACTAAGGGTCTCATTGCCCTTTTCCCCTCCATTGCAAGCTCCATCTTATGTAATAACATTGACTGTTGAGAGATAAAACAGAGAGGGAACATATCTGTACAAATGCAGAACCACCCATCCTGGTTTCTGGAATATGGTAGGTATTCCCTCTCCCAGTGAAGTTCCCTATTGCCTCAGATGCAGAAAAATGTAGAAGGAAACTGTCATGTCAAGGTTCTGTCTCTTCTGAGGGAGTCTCTTCATATCTATTTCTCTGCATTGTTTTTTTTTTTTTTTTGAGATGGAGTCTTGCTCTGTCACCCAGGCTGGAGTGCAGTGGTGCCATCTCGGTTCACTGCAAGCTCCACCTCCCGGGTTCACGCCATTCTCCTGCCTCAGCCTCCCGAATAGCTGGGACTACAGGCGCCCGCCACCTCACCTGGCTAGTTTTTTGTATTTCTTAGTAGAGACAGGGTTTCACCGTGTTAGCCAGGATGGTCTCGATCTCCCGACCTCGTGATCCGCCCGTCTCGGCCTCCCAAAGTGCTGGGATTACAGGCATGAGCCACCGCGCCCAGCCTCTGCATTCTATTACATTACTATATTTTTATTATATTTATTTTTGTTACAGTTGTTTGATAACTTTAAGTAGATAGGGCAGAAAGATATAAATGTTAATAGAAAAACATTTTAAAATTACATAAGAAATAGAAAAACTAGGCCGGGCATGGTACCTCATGCCTGTAATCCCAGAACTTTGGGAGGCTGAGGCAAGTGGACCACTTGAGTTCAGGAGTTCAAGACAAGCCTGGCCAACATGGTAAAACCATGTCTCTACTAAAAGTACAAAGTTAGCCAGGCTTGGTGGGGCATGCCTATAATCCCAGCTACTCAGGAAGCTGAGGTAGGAGAATTGCTTGAACCTCGGAGGCAGAGATTGCAGTGAGCCAAGATCACACCACTACACTTCAGCCTGGGTGACAGAGCGAGATCCTGTCTCAAAAAAAAAAAAAAAAAAAAAAAAAAAGAAGAAGAAACAGAAAAACTATATAAACACAAACAAACTATATTATAATATTATTCTATTTTTCCAGTTAAATATAAAAATGTACTCAGGGTCAAGAAGAATTAAAAGAATCTATACTTTCTGAGGAAAATAAAGACAAAGCAATCAGAAAAGCACAATGTAATTGTGAGAAGATGCAAAATATAACAGTTCAGGTGGAATGCACACGTGACCACATCTAGTACATAGTTCTTTTATTTTGAAGTCAAGAACTTACTGAATGTAATCAAAGAAAAGACTAAGTGAAGTCATTTATTCTATTGAACAGCATTTGGAAAGAACCAAATAACAACAACAATAATAACTAGCATTTATTTAGTACTGCTTTGTGGCAGGGACCATACTATATATTTTTCTGAATCCTTAAAATAACTTTGCAAAGATGGTATTACTACTCTCATTTGACAAATACATAAACTGAGACTCAGAAAAGTTAAGTAACTTGTTCAAAGTTACACATTTAATAGATAGCATAGGAGGATTCAAACCAAGCTCTACTTTGAAAGCCTTTGAATCTTTGATTAAACAAGTGACTTTCCATTAGCCCAGATCAGGATTACAAGATTAAATGTTTAGAAAGGCTATGCAGGCAATAACAATGGGAGTAGCAGGCTGGTTGTAATTGCAATAGGTAACACAATTCAGCACTGGCAAAAGGCCTGTGGCCAACCGGAAAATACTTGTACCCCTTTACAAAGGGCCCATGATACTCAGCTCCAACTGACTGTTACCAGGGTGCAATGTATTGCATTACCAGGATCTGATATTAGAGGAATTTTCCATTATTTGGAGAAATTAGAAATCCACACCTTTATGGAAATATTCTATTTTTAGATATTGGTATAAATACAGCTTGACAATCAAACCACATCAGTACCCTAAACATCATCTGTCCTAGATATGTTCTTAAAACACCAGAGTCAGCCTGCTGGTTATGGAGGCACAATCTATTCAGCACTATGGGTGGGCAATGAATGATCTATGGATGGCTGGAAAGAAATATTAAATTCCTTTCAATTAGTATGAGGCTCAGAGTCAGGCAGTAGAAACACCTCAGTAAGACCAACATGGCTCTAAGTGTGGCCCAAAATAGACCATGGACAGCTCACTCTGACTCTTGCTTGTGCATTTCACAGACTCTTGCCTGTATTCCTTCAGGGGCCATAGACTTCATTATATCACTTATAGGACCCAATTACGAGACATCTGAATGCCATTTTTATCAAACTTACTGAGATGCGCCCTGTACACTCTACCTTTTCATTTTATCACTGACATTTCCATCTAAGTGCTGGAAATGTCTCTAATGTTGTTCTGACACATCAAAGCAGATACAGCAGTCTTTCATTTCTAAACCTCTGGTCAGAGAGAACCTTTGAAAATGAGCTCAACACTAGGTGAGCCCTCTCTACTCCTCAATAAGAGGGACACTTCCAATTCTCCTGAGACCCTATCTGAGTGGGCTTAGAAACTTACTCAGATTCCCATCAAAATGAAGAAGCTCTGTCAAGTTCCCCAATTCTAGACCCAAACCTGTTACGATAACAGAGGATCATACTGACTTTGGGGATACACATCAGTTAAAGAACAATGTGGCTTGTTTATAATACAATATTCCTTTTTTAAAAGGTTTATCTAAACTGCTCATGCTAGACATTGTATTTCCTGGTTCTTTACAAGGCTATAGAAAAATGAAAACACACACTATCATTAAAAGATTTATTCCAATTTTCCTAGACTCTTAGCAGGCTCTTACTAGGAATGTACATCCTTAACTTTGTTTACATAGCACAATGGAGACCACAAGGAACCAGACAATCTAGGCAAGCCTATTTGAGTAATTTAAAAAGCTCTCATAAAAAGAATGTTATATGTATCATATGTTGCCAAGATACTAAGCCACTCTCATAACATGTAAGATGGGGCACTAAATTTCAGCATATTTATCCTAACCTGAAAGTCTTCTTCTCTTCATATTCAGATCCATGACATTTTTGCAAGAAATCAGCCTTGCATACCTCTTATTGCAAAACAAAATAAAATGCTTCCCATTCATGTTTTTTTAAGTTAGGGTTTTTTTTTTTTTTTTTAATTCTTAACTGTTTAGGTTCTTATTCATTCAGACTAATTCCAATTTATGCCTAATTTTAATAGTTTGGATTTATTTTTGCATATTTGAATCCATCACAATATTGTCAGAGATAAATTTCTTTCTAGAAATATACTGAGGGCCAGGTACTGTAGCTCATGCCTGTAATCCCAGCACTTTGGGAGGCCAAGGCAGGCAGATCACTTGGGGTCAGGAATTTGGTCAACGTGGTGAAACCTCATCTCTACTAAAAATACAAAAATTAACTGGGTGTAGTGGTACGCACCTGTAATCCCAGCTACTCGGGAGAATGAGGCAGGAGAATGGCTTGAACCCGAGAGGTGGAGGTTGTAGCGAGCCACAGTCACACAACTGCACTCCACCCGGCCTAGGTGACAGAGCCAGACTCCCTCTCACTAAAAAAAAGAAGAAGAAAGAAAGAAAGAAATATATTGAGAACTTTCATGATACCATGTTTATGTTCTTCACAAATGTGGTCTATAGAACTTTAAGTTCATGTCTAAAAAAAAGAAATGTTAATCTCCATTGAATCATCAGCAGAACTTAGAGAGTGTCTTGCTATTTTCATTGTCTATTCTCTTCTCATGTTTTATTTTATGCAGAAACTTTTCCTTTGTAGCAATTTACTCCTGAAAATTTCCTAACCCTTAAATCTGAAAGGGACAATACAGTAACACCCTATACTGGGGTAATCATTCATTGCAGTTTTTACCAGGACAATCCTGGTTTTCACCTGCTGTCATGGCATAATTGCCAGCAGTGCCCCTTTCACACCCTCAAGTGTTCCAGTTTGAATGATTCATTAAATGGCTACTATACTATGTGCTGTGACCTTCTTCTTCACAGCCCTCTGTAACTTGTGGGTTAATAGGAGCAACTTAAATAAATTTGTTAACATTATGCTCAGTATAATGGAGATCAGAAAAATTACTTAGAAATGCTTGCTTTAAATAATGTACAGTGTGTCTCTCTATGATCAGAAATCCATATGATAAATAGTTGCTTGAGTTTAATTTCAAAGATTATGTTTTCTTCTCTGTAAATAAATTTGAAATAATTTTCTAGTTGGTAAATGAGACTACAAAACGATGTACACTTACTTTTTGCTTTGACTGCCAGAAAATGAAGCCTAACTTTTTGCAAAAGTAATGCAACTTATATAAAAAAAGAAATATTTAGTAGCTAGAAACATCTATTATCCTCTCTGCGTCTTTCAGATACGTTCTGTGCTCTTTGATCCATATGTACCCTACCTTTCACTATCATCCACCTACATGTTCTTTTTGAAGTTGGTCAACATACATTTTACATTGTGTAACTTCCCCTCCAAATAACTAAACTTCTCATTAGCCCTGTCAGTTCTAATTGAGGCAAATTAAAAGATGTACTAGAGGTACCATTTAATGTTCCAAACATGATGAATTTCCATAATATCATTAAGAGGATGACACCAACTCTCAAGCTGAAGTAATGTGTATTTGAATCATCCTAAACCCCTAATATACATTTCCCTCTTTCCCGTCCAGGTAAGAATCTGGCGGAAACACAGAGCATTACTATACAAGAAGGCACTGGACTGAGACTTCAAGTAGGACAACGTGACCTAATTCAAATAATGAAGGAAACATGTTGAACATTCTTGCTCACAGCAGTCATCCAACTGTAAGAAGAGTCTAGAGTTCTGTCCTAAGTCAGGATGGAAAGCAAATAAAAGGGAAGTCCAAAGTCTCGGGTGGAAAACACAAAAACAATTAAGATTGAATTCTGAAATAATTCTACTGAGATGTACAAGGAGGGCTTCCAATTAAACTTGAAAGAAATAATATTAGCAAAGCCAGAAACCCACCTGAGACATAATCCTTCCTCTGAAAAAATAATCTACCATGTCAATAATGGCTACCCTTTTGGGTGGTTGCTATGTGTCAGACATAGTTGCCAGCAATTTCCATGGATTAAATCATTTACTCTTGTTTCATTAAATCTAAGCTACTACTTAAGCTAGTCTGACAAATCGCATCATGGAAGGGGGTATGTGAGTATGTTCTCAGCAAGTTCAGGCTACTGAAAAACATTAGGCAAATTAACTATTCTTTATAGTTGATCTAATATTTGATAAGTAAGTTGAAAGTAGATACTTAATCTACTTTTAATCCTGGTACTTTCATTTAAAAAATCTTTAGAAATTATCCAACGAGACACACTGGGACACATTTTCAGCACTTTGCTGACCTTTAGGGACTTGCCAATAATGAAACAAGAGTTCAAAATCTAAATAATAAAATTTAATAGTGCACTGTTGATACATTTTAACCTAAATGAAACTTCCAGAACATTTATGGGCAGACAGTGACCAAGAGTCATCTTCAAGTGACAAATAAGAAGGAGCCAGCATGTGTAGAAAACTGTCTGTTACAGAAGAGTCAGCACAGACATCTCTTATTCATTTAGCCCAGGTCACCTTTTTTTTTTCTTTTTTTTTTTTGGAGACAGTCTCACTCTTTCTCCCAGGCTGGAGTGCAGTGGCACGATCTTGGCTCACTGTAACCTCTGCCTCCCAGGTTCAAGAGATTCACCTGCCTCAGCCTCATGGGTAGATGGGATTACAAACATATGGCACCATGCCTGGCTAAGTTTTGTATTATTGTTACTATTATTATTATTATTATTTCTAGTAGAGACAGAGTTTCACCATGTTAGTCACGCTGATCTCGAACTCCCAACCTCAAGTGATCTGCCCACCTCGGCCTCCCACAGTGCTGGGATTACAGGTGTGAGTCACCATGCCCAGCCCCAGGTCACTCTTTGATCCTACTTATCAGCAAGTGATAGTACGTAACCACTTCCAGGTAACAAATCAGAGAAATTGTGTTACAACAACAGTGTTGCTTCCTTCTACCTTTTCAATTAAAAACATTTGAATAATTCATTAACTTAGATTTCAGAAATATTCAATTATGTTAGTTAATAAAGGCATTATTAACTAATGGAAAAAGAATATTAACCAATATATATTAATTAATATTCCATATTATTAACAAATGGAATAAGAATAATATTGTCTTATTCATTTGAATATTGTGTTATTCATTTGAAAGTTAAAAATCAACCAACTTTAGACATATCCTCGAGATTATGACTATCACAAACACCTGCCTAGGAGGCCTTAAATAAAGGTACAGTAGCTCTAATAGTATGATACCAATGTTAGATTTTTTTTACTTTTATATAATTATAATGTCGATTTAAGTTGGTATGATTATTAATCATTTTATAGCCTTTCTGAGTTTTAGCGATTTAGTCATTCTACTCTATAAACATTAAAGTTCATAGACCAAAATACATCATTGTAATAGGTAGATAAGTATCCACAGCCACGAAAAGTGACCTTGGCATTACGTTTATTTTCTAAAATTTCAGCAACATAATGGTTTCTCTACATAAAAGTGAAGACTGCTTTGGCTGCCTAGAGCAATCACAAATAATTTTACCCAGTAAGATGCATAATCATCCCACATTATAGTTATTAGGCATTTTTATGAGTCCAAATAAACAAAATGAAGCAGAAATCAGTATTTCTTGGCCTCTTTAGTATCATGTATATTTATATCTACAAGAAGTACTTATGCATTTATCAAGGCAATTTTATAGAGAAAATTACTCACATTCACGAAATAGGAAATAAACTCAGGGACAATTCACCTAACAGATCAGTGGAAATCAGAGAGCAAAGTCATGATACTGTACTGAAGCTTGAAGACCACCCTGATCCTCCAAGAAAAAAACTTCTATCCTAGAAAATCTGTTTATATGTCTAATATCCCTGAGGGTTTGAGGCCACATCAATATATCTGGCCTTCTGCATGAATTCGCTGTGAGTTTTAGTAGAGATGCTGAAAACAAGTCTGGTGATAACGTAGGGGCAGCATAGGAGAGCAGGAAAGAGTCCTCAATGGCTTAGCACATAAGATATGTCCACCTGTTCTTGACTGTTCTCCAGCTTGCTAAAGGCCCTTAGGTAAATTATTCAGCCTTCCTTTCCTCAACTGTGAAAGGAAGAGCTTCAGCTAGATAATCTAAGACAGCTCTATGTTTTTTGTTTTATTTTGTTTTTTGGGTTTTTTTGAGAAAGAATATTTGAATTTGCTAAAAAATGCCTATATTGTTATTTCACAGTCAGATAAATCATTCTAGAACAGACAGGCAAGCAGTTCATCCACTACACTTTAAACTAAAAGGTAGCTATAGTGTAGCTACCGTGAGCTGTGTGAGAAATAAGAAACTTTACTTTTGATATAGATGCTGTGTCAATTTGGGCAATTCATTTTCCCTCTTTGAAATTCAGCTTCTTTGTCAGTAACAACAGTCTTGAAAAGATTAAGTGAAATAATATATGTGAAAGCATTTGGTGAAGTATAAAATGCTACACAAATGCAAGGTGATTTGTTATGTGCATGAAGAGATATCACGTTTATCAATAATCCCGCTAACATTCAGACCACTTCAAGTCTAACCAGACACCCAAATACCTCTCTACCTCTCTCATCCACATACAAAATACAACTGCAGTGACAGCAGCACTAGAGTTTTTGATTTAGAAAGAAAATATTTCGACCCGGCGCGGTGGCTCACGCTTGTAATTCCAGCACTTTGGTAAGCTGAGGTGGGTGGATCATGAGGTCAGGAGATCGAGACTATCGTGTCTAACACAGTGAAACCCCGTCTCTTCTAAAAATACAAAAAATTAGCCGGGCGTGGTGTCAGGCGCCTGTAGTCCCAGCTCCTCAGGAGGCTGAGGCAGGAGAATGGCGTGAACCCGGGAGGCGGAGCTTGCAGTGAGCCGAGATTGTGCCACTGCACTCCAGCCTGGGCAACAGAGCAAGACGCCGTCTCAAAAAAAAAAACTAAAAGAAAATATTTCTGCTTTTACTATGGGATATTTGTTTTCATCAACTTTGGCACCTTAATCTTCTTTTATTAAGTTAAGGATTTAAGTATTCTACCAGTACCTGCTTTTGTCTGATGAATTTGTTTGCAAATGGCTAAACACTTTAATTGACAATTCTTTTTAAACAGCCAGTGCCTTGTACAACTATTATTTCTTGGCTTTTATGCTGAGTAATTTGACAGCCATTAACATTTTTTGCTTTATTTTATGGAAGAGTTTCACCTGCATTGTTATCATTAAGTTACAAAATAATCCAGCAGTTCTAGAAGCTCCAAAAGAGAAGCACCAAATTAAATGATAAGCAATCCCACTAAGAAAATGAATTTGTATTTGTGACTTTAGAGCCCATAACCTACATCTTAGCTTCAATGAGTAAAGCTTCAGATACTACCGTTAATTGATATAAACACCAAGCCGGGAAGCTGTTACTGTCCTCACAAACTTCACCAAGGCAACACAGATGGCTACTGTCTAAAGAAGTCCACACATCTTTTTCTTTCTCTCTCTCTCTCTCTCACTTTCTCTCTCTCTCGCCTCCATCCCCTCCCCCCACCCCGCCCCAGACAGAGTTTTGCTCTTGTCACCCAGGCTGGAGTTCAATGGCGCGATCTCGGCTCACTGTAACCTCCGCCTCCCGGGTTCAAGCAATTCTCCTGCCTCAGTCTCCTGAGTAGCTGGGATTACAGGCGCCCGCCACCACGCCCAGCTATTTTTTTGTATTCTTAGCAGAGACAGGATTTCACTATATTGGCCAGGTTGGTCTTGAACTCCTGACCTCAGGTGATCCACCCATCTCAGCCTCCCCAAGTGGCATGCGCCACCATGCCCGGTCTCTTTTTTTTTTAAACAAACAAGCAAAAAAAATCCATCTTGCTCATAGGTCCCAAAATTCTACTCTTGCTAGTCTCAGGAGTCTGTTTATTACCCGCTCCAACAGGAAAGCTGCATTTACATTAACTTCCCCTTCTTATTTTCAGGAAGTTCCAGAATTTAGAGACTGACCTAACGAGATATGAGTGAAGCTCATTTAACAGATGCCTTTCAGTTCTGGATTTGAGGAATCACATCATTCTGAAGCATTCTCACATGCATTTATGTATCAGTTAACCAATTGCTGAGATTAGGTCTGCCAGGTTTCTCTTAGGGTTAACATTTGCTGCAGTTGTCTTACAGTTACCTTCAGTGAATCCTTCCTTTTAGGATCCAGTACTTTTAATCTGCAGTAGTTAAAATGGGGTTTAGGACTCTGGATGGAACCAGAAAAGGACTCTGGATGGAAGACTGCTCATCTCCTGTTTATTCCTGCACAAAGAGAAACCTGCTTTGGTGTTCTATAACATAAGTACAGTAGTTGCCCCTTATCCTGGGGGAAATACATTCCAAAATCCCTAGTGGATGCCCAAAACTACATACCAAACCTTGTATATACTATGCTTTTCCTATACATACCTATGATAAAGTTTAACTTATAAATTAGGCACAATAAGAGATTAACAACAGTCACTAATAATGAGATAGAAGAATGATAACAATATGCCAGCAACACTACTCTTGCACTTTGGGGCCATTATTAACTTCAATAAGGTTGACTTGAACACAAGCCATGACAGTTAATCTGATAACTGAGTTACTAAGTGACTAATGGGCCAGTAGCATAGACAGTGTGGATACGCTCGACAAAGGGGTGGTTCAGGTACTGGGCAGGACAGGGCCAGACACTGCGAGATTTCATCACACTACTCAGGATTACATGAAATTTAAAACTTATGAATTGTTTACTTCTGGAAATTTTCATTTCATATTTTCAGACCTCAGCTGGCCACAAGTAACTGAAACTACAGAAAGCAAAACTGAGGAAAAGGGGAGACTACCATAAACATATATGTGAGTTGCTGTGTTACACAGGTTAGTTGAGATTAAATGTCATTGTAGATTTTTATTTATCTTTTTCTTTCGTCTTAACTCTGAAAACTTAAAATGGCTTTCTTCTAAGCCACAATCTAAATAATTTGGATTTAGAGGGCTTTTTTGTGCAGCATAAAATATACTATGTACTCATAATTTTGTATGAAGACATATTATATGTTTATCTTTATATTTTCTGACATCCCCACTAGAATATAAGTTCCACAATGGCAGAGAATTTATCTTGCTCACTGGTATTTTCCCCATCTAACCAGTATTTGACACTGAGAAAATACTCAGTAATATTTGTTTAATAAATAGATGAATGAATGAGTCCCAAACAAGGCATGTTGGGCCTCATTTACTGCCAAAGAAATGGCCAATTTATTTTTATTTTTTCTGTTTTATTAATTTGTAATAGGGGAAGCAACACAAAGATGAACCACATTTTTGGAAAGTTAATAATCTACCCTCCCTATATTGCATTCTCCCTAAGGAATCCAATAGTAATATACTTTTCTATTTCTTTCTCCATGTTCACAAAAATGTATACTAATACCTAGAGATCGATTTCCTTCCTTCCTTCCTTCCTTCCTTCCTTCCTTCCTTCCTTCGTTCCCTCCCTCCCTTCCTCCCTCCCTCCTTCCTTCCTTCCTTCCTTCTTTCCTTTTGTCCTTCCCACTCTTTCTAACATTTACTCTGAAGTTCCTTTTTTCCTACTCACAACATGAGTTCAAAATAAATAGATAGAACACTGGTCTTCCTAAGGACTAAGTAAAGAAATAGTTGAATTAATATAACCATTCTTTTGGTAGACATTCAGGTTGTGTCTCAACTGATGTCACTACAAACAATGTTTATATAAATATTTTCGTAAATAAATACTTATAGAGAACTGGATTAATGCCTGTCAAATATGTTATCAACACAGGATTTCTGGGTCAAAACTATGCAAACTCATTGTCTATTATATGAGCTGCAAGTATTTTTATGAGGTTCATTATTTTACCTTTTATTTTGTTTATCCTATTGTTGAAGACAACTCTCCATGGGTCTTGGATTTCATATGTTTATTGAGCAGAGGCACTGACGGCACTATCTTTACAAGGATATTTGTATAGAGAGCAGCCATGGATAGCAGAGATCGTACCTCCCTCTAAACAATAATAATAAGCAGGCATGATTATTGTCCGTTATAAAAATTTTAGGGTCCCTAAGCTCAGGACATCTCTTTTGTAACCTACTGTATTTGCATGTGTTACCTGACACTCTCCATTTCACCATGTGGGAACTGGGGCTCAAGAAACAGGCACAAGAACGTGCTGATCCATTAAATTGTGGGAGGCCCTTTAGCCTGAAAAATGAACAAAATCTCCACACTTCATGGTTCTATATAGCTGTGCATGCTTTAAAAGATTAATACTCCAATATGTATATCTTTAAATCTTCCAAAGATGTAATTTTGGTGGTCCTTCACACTCCATATATATATATAAATATATATTCTGGTAAATTTTATTCTAACATTTTTATTTTTTACACTTAAATATTTAACATAGATTACATTTTTGCCAATTGTGAAAGACAAGGTTCTTAGCTTTTTCTTTTCCACATGACAGCAATCTTTATTAAATAAATTGTCCTTTACTCATTGAATTAAAAGTTTATCCTG
>NW_012119821.1:1396309-1413152 GCF_000951035.1 Colobus angolensis palliatus | reverse complement strand
TTAAAAAAAAAAAAGAGAAGGAGAAAAAAAAAAAAAAAAGTTTATCCTTACCATGTACTAACTTTCCCATAGTAATACTTGACTCCATTTTGGTATATTTTAGTCTTCACCAGTCCATTTATGTAGATTCTCCTGAAAACAGAATGATGTTTTGATTATAGCAACTGGGTATATATTGTAATTTTTGTTAAGGCATAACTATCTTCACTATTTTATTCAAAATGTTTTGGCTATTCTCCAAAATTTATCCTACTATATTTGTTATTTAAAATGAATTTTACCTATTCCAAATCCATTCAAATCCATTGAAATCCATTGAAATGCTGAGTGGAATTACATTAAATTACATAATGTTCTCAGAATTATTGCTATTTTTGTGACATTAGAGTTATTTTATCTAGACATTTACTGTTTGGGTCTTATTTAAGTATGTTTGTTATATTTCACAATTTCCTTTTATAATCAAATACTTATATCTAGGTGGTTTATAATTTATTCTTCTTTGGATCAGGATACATATAGAAACATATACAAATGATTTTTACTCCAAATAATCTTTACTAACTAGATATTGCTAGTTAGCACAAAAGCTATTAATTTATATATTTTAATTCAGTAATCTTAACAATTTCCTCAATCTGCCTGAGAGTTAATAAATCCTCTTGTGTAATTTCATTATTAGCAGATAATTTTTTAAATTCTTTTTACATATTTATATCAATTTTTCAAATATCTATAAAAATATTTTTGCCTCATTATGTTAACTAAAATCTTCAAAATACTACTTGAGTAATAGCAGTGATAAGCAGCTATCTCTGTATTACTTATTACATTATTGAAAATAATTTGAGGCTGGGCACAGTGACTCACACCTGTAATTCTAGCACTTTAGGAGGATGAGGCAGTGGATTGCTCGAGGCAAGGAGTTCAAGACCAGCCTGGGCAACATGGTGAAACCCCATCTTTACTAAAACTACAAAAATTAGATGGGCACGGTGACATGCACCTGTAATCCCAGCTACTCAGGAGGCTAAGGCACAAGAATTGTTTGAATCAAGGAAGTGGATGTTGAAGTGAGCTGAGATCATGACACTGAACTCCAGCCTGAGTAAAAGAGTGAGACTCTGTCTCAAAAAAAAAGAAAAATATAATTTGAGCTTTCTTTTAAAAATATAATATTAACAGTCGATTTTTATATGTTTTCCTATCATGTCTAAGTAATTTCCATATGTTCTTATTTTATAAGCTTTTATGAGGAATAAATGAATTTTACCAATGCTCATCTGACATCTTACAATATAATAATTATAATTCAAATTTTTTGGTATAATACATTTTACATGTGATTTAATAGTGTTAAACCTTGTAAACTGAGTAAGTTTCCCCTAATCACAAGTTAGTATCATTTTAAAACATGGATTAGCCAACATTTTATTTAATTTTAATATCTATATTCATACATAAAAATGATCCTTAGTTTTCTTGAGGATACTGTACACACCTTTGATGTTAAACTTATGCTGGCTTCTTAAAATGAACTGGGAAAGTTTCAGTTTTTTCTGTTCCTTGGATTATTTCAATAATATACGAAGTACCTTTTTTAATGCTTAGAATGCAGTTACAAAATAATCTCAATCTAACACTTCAAAATTTTTAGATTCTAATTGCCTTTCAAATATATCTTTTGGTTATTTGTTATTTGGTGTTTTCAACTGATAGTTCAAAGGCTTTAACACCTATGACATCAAATGAAGATCTCAAGAGGTTTCCTCAAGAAGATTGGTAAAATAAAGGAGAAGGAAGGGCTAAGTTCCACAGGGAAACCACCATTAGATAGTTACTTCATTAGCTCACACTGCAAAGGACCACCTTTCAAACATGGATGTGAGTAACCGCTGGAAGCAACAGGACAAAAAAACTAAAGGATTTAAATTGTTGAAAACAGAAAAGAACCTTAATTTGCTCTCTTCTCAAGTATTCCTCCAACTGAGAAAGATAGGATGACTCAAAATGGCCCTATTCCATTTTCTTTGTCCCTAAATCTGCTTTGCCCCAGTTAGGCTTCATTTTAAAACAAGGTCAGGAAATAAAATAGTACTTTCCTTTGCAGAAGCAATATTTTTTAAAAACATCTCATGCCAGTATTTAGCTCCTAAATATATTTCTCTAAATTTTTCAATAAGCATCTCCTCTCTGGCCTCTATTCCTCACACCAGTTAACTTTTCCTCTTTTCCTTCTCATAGTCTTTGGTGGCTTTTTTATCAAGCAGCTGAAATGTATCCCCTGATGTCAGCTATTTCCTATATCACTGGGTTTATAATTTTATCTTTGCTTCTCTAGCTGACTATTTTCCCAATTCTCCATTAAGCTACACACCCACACCAGGCATGGGCTTCTTTCCATTATGCACTTACAGTTACTTTGAGTCACCAGAAGTACCCTCCTAAGAGCGTACTAACTCTTCCCAAAATGATTTAATTGCTTCTGATGCAATCTTTGGGCCTCTTCCTATCCTCATCAACATAAAAACGAAATCTGTTGTTGTTTCAGAAAGTAAAGCACACTGAGCATGCTGTGCCACCAGGAGATGAGATGTAGAACACTAACTAGATGATGAAGGCATTATCATCAAGCTCAAAAATACAATGAAATCACATCAAAGATTATCAGGAACACTATACTCTGTTCTCCTTCGTCTCAGCACACTATAAAAAATAGGTCCATGCTTTATGAGAAAAGGGCCTTTGCATTTTGATCTACGTTAAAAGAAATAGACTGCTCAGGCTGATAGGACATAGGTTATTGGAATTTCATTCTAAATTAAAATAAATTGCCATGCTAACTCCCTATGGTAGAATCCAAGAAATTGTTTTTTAGAAAATTAAATAATTTCAATACAGTAGAGAACAATAATCCCTTTTTTTTTTTTTTAGAGACGGAGTCTCACCGTGTCACCCAGACTGGAGAGCAGTGCCATGATCTCAGCTCACTGCAACCTCTGCCTCCTGGGTTCAAGCGATTCTCCTGCCACAGCCTCCCGAGTAGCTGGGACTATAGGTGCATGCCACCACGCCTGGCTAATTTTTTGTATTTTAGTAGAGATGGTGTTTCACCATGTTGGCCAAGCTGTTCTCGAACTCCTGAGTTCAGACAATCCACCCACCTGGGCCTCCCAAAGTGCTAGGATTACAGGCGTGAGCCACCACATCCAACAACAATCCAATTTTTGTAATTTATCCTTTAAGTCTAAAAGAAAGAGAATTAGAGGTCTTCATGGAAATAGTGTACATTTTCCAGAAAATAAACAAAAAGACCACAATGGAAATCTTTTGAAAAGAATAACTTACAAGAGGATAGCAAAGTACTTCTCATGAAGTCTCTGCTATTTAACTAAATCTCACCTTTACTGTGATCACTCTGCCCTTCTGCATTTGAATTATGTTTCCTGGACTTGGTACAAGTGCTAGAGAGACTTACTGAGTCCAGATATTCAATATGTTCCCCCACATGACTAAGCTTCCTTTGCAGTGAAATCAAGGCCACATGACTTGGTTTGATGAATGGGCTGCGAGCTCAAGTGTCACTTCTGAGCTAAGTAAGTCAGAAGCTGATATGCTTCCCCATCCATCTCTTCCTATGCTGCTGCAACCTAAAAGACCACGGGGCAAGAGCTCAGCATCACAAGATTCAGTTCCCTGAGTCACCTCATGGAGGAAAGCCTCTGCCAACCCACAGGCTATATATGAGTTAGAAACAAATTTCTGTTGACTAAGTTACTGAGATTTGGGGCTTTAATCAGTTGCAGTTAGCATTAATTACCCTAAATAATACAATGAATAATCATAAAACATTAGGGCAGTAAGGGACCTGAGAGATCGCCTGTGCCAGTGTGTTTCAAACTTTAGATTGTGTTTTTCAAAGGAAGATTTTCATCAGGTGACATTAAAAAAAAAAAATTAGAGATAAAAGTGAAGCTGTTTTCTTAGTCATGGTGGGGGATCTGCTAAAGCCCCAGCCTTGTCTCTGCCCCCTGCCTTATCTCCACCTTCAGGTACCAAATAGTCTCCAGTGTCCACAATTGCATAGGTACACACAGTAAAGCCACTTGCAGGACACGGCTTGAAAGATGCGAATCTAGGTCAACTCCCTCAGTTTGTGGAAGTTCTAGGGGCTTACATGTCTTACCTAGGTAGGTTCTTTTTCACACATAAAAAGCAAAACCAGGACAATTTTTTTTCTGTGGGGTGTGTGTGTGAGAGAGTGTGTGTATGTGTGTGTGAGTGTGTGTGTGTGTGTGTGAATTTTGACAACCCACATCAGAAGATAGAAGTTTGAATCTACCAGACAGTGAAGTTTTTGAGAGAAAGTGTTGCAACAATGGCTTGTCATACTGGAAATCAGTTTGGTATTATTTTCAAGAGCTGAACAATCACATAGCTCCTATGATCCAGAAATTCCGTTCTTAGAAATATATCCCCAAGAGAATCCCTTGCACATGTATAGCAAGACTATTTTTAGCAGCACTGTTCACCACAGAAAGAACCTATTGTGAACAGTGTTTTTCCCTGGGAGACTTGATGACTATGATGTGGTATATTTTACCGAAAGTTAAATTGAATAAACTAGCAACATGCAAAATATGATGAATCTTAGCAAAGTGCTATAAAAAATTAAATCCCGAAAGATTACATATAGCATACTATCCTTTTCCATAAACATCAAATAAAGCAAGTATGTGCATACATGTGTGTGTACATGTACACAGGTAATATACATAATACTTATACAAGCAATGAAAAAATATTTCACATTTCACATACATACAAGCAATGCATATATATTTCACAAATAGGAAGAAAAACACTTTAATGATAAACACAGGAGTTGGGATGATACTGGCCTAGATGAAGTGGGGCACCAAATCACATGAAGGGCATACATATGGCCTAATGTCAGTCATTATTTCCAAGATCTCAGCTTCTACTTCAGACTCTGGATTCATGAGTACTCATTATTTTGGCAGATATATGTGGACCAACAATGAGCATGTGATCTGAACCTAGAATTGTAACTGAATTCTAACTGTAACTGAATTTTAATTGAATTCTAAGCCTGAGGTCTAATGAAAAAACGTAATCTTTAAAAACCTAAATAAATTTTAGGACAAAAAAAATGAAGGAAAAATTTGTTTTATTTTCCTTCTAAAAGTATACCAACTACACACTTAGCTGTGTTTGGTTGGGATATTGAAGAGAAATCCAGCCATTATCTGCTACCATAGGTAGCTTTTGGAAAGATAGATAAAGAACTATTCTAGGAAAGACTGCAAATAGTAAATGATGCCTAATTTAAGAATAACAGTGGACTACCACAACCTAAAGATGAGAAAAGTATATATGACACACTAAATTATGGCTGTTAAAATATACATATACAATACATATACTCACTCCTCACCCAAGGAGGAAGATAAAATGGAACCAGAATGGTTTAAAGTATGCAGCCCTCAAATGCTTCTCACTGATCACTGCATAGCCTCAATACTAGCACAGCAAACTTTCTCTGACTAGTTTTCTCCCCCAACCAGCTGAGTAATCTTCAGCAAATCATCCAGCCAATTTTCATACTCAGTTTCCTCATCAGCTATGAGCATTAGGAAACAAATCAAAGTATTCGTACAGAGTCTGAGACTTAATTGTTTTTTTGAAAATATTGATTGAATTTTAATCTCAAAGTACATAGTAAGGAAAAGAAGATTTTTGTGATGTATCTTCAGTGATGTTTTAAGCAAGCTACATTGTGTATTAGATTTAACCCCTCTAAAAAATGAATAGTTTAGCCTCACTCCTATGCCCTTTCTTAAACCTGTTCATTCAGAAACAGCAAAAGCACACGTATACACATTGGTAGTCTAAATGTATAGTTTCTAAATGAATACTAGCGTATAGTTCTAAACTATACAAATAGGTTTCCAATGTATAAACTATATAATAGGTTTTCCATTTATGAATCAATGTTCATTTATACAATATCTGAGCTTTCAGAATTATTATTTTGTTTTATTTGACACTGTTATAATTAAGGTGATGAATTTCATTATTTTAACGCTAAAGTTCCATTAAAACATTTACTAAAATTAGGGAATTTTTAAACCATGGAAACTTAATTGCATTAATTGTCCTTTCTCACCCTCAAATGTTTCATAACGAAACTAAATAATGGATGCAATAATGAAGCAAAGGACAAGTTGGATTTGCATATTTTATAAACATGCTCAGGAGAGTGACTGTGCTACTTTGCTTCAAATGCAAGTTAGGTTAATCATGTGTTTATGAAAGAGAAAGCACAATTTCCTCAGGCCACGGAGGTGCTCAGAGAGGTGACTTTGAAATGATGTCCTCCTAGATATCTTCCTTTGCTCTCATGTGAGAGAAGATGAGAAAACAAAGCTTTCAAAAGAATATTCATGTTCACAGAGAGGATAACTGTGAAACTGTTAAAGCAGTTTCCCATAGCCCCCAAAACAGGACATAAATATTTTTAATTTACTGAGAGCTAAAGGAGATAGATACAGAAAATCCTCTCTGAGCTGTAACTCACAAAACATATTGAACTTGCTTACCCAAATGAAGTGTGTCTTCAAAAGGAGTGAAAGAGGCCACTCCCTTTGATCAGGTTTTGCTCCCTAAGTCAGTTCCAGGGAGGCCCACAACTCACTAGGCTGGCAGCCATCCTGCTCTGCTCCCTACATGTTTCGGCAAGAGTAAGCAGAATCCTGTCCCTAGCCACTCTGCCTCACTCCCCTCTTCTCCACTCCCCACCTCCCATTTACACACATATACCTGAGAATGTAGATCCTCAACAACCGTGAAGGAAGTAGCACAGTGTATTTTTGGAACAGTGTTCTTCCAAACAATGTCTTATTGGGTGAAGGATCTATGAATAAAGAAATACCGCAATTCATTTGGAATATGTTTTGCTGGATATACTGCATTAGTTCAATATAACAGGGATAACAAGGCCCTTGAGAACAAAGAAAAATGGCACATGAGCAAAGAAAAATATACTACACGAAATCCTAACAGAATCTTAAAATCAAGAGGAAACTATGCATGTCTCAGTCCAATCTGCATCTGAGAAGAAAAATTTACCATCACACATGTGGACAAAGAGCAAGACCAAGGTCAGTCTTCTCCGTTTATTGGAAATTCTGATCTTACATTGCTTGAGGATGAGAGACAGAAAAAAATACATGTGACGTATGAAAAATATTGTCAAATAAGGTTAAGATTCAGAAGATAAATGATATGTCTGAAAATAATCTAGAGTAGGATTCAGAAGAAATCTTCCAGGAACAGTTTGATATCCTCAAAAAAGTTCAAACAATACGGTTGCTATGAAATAAAAGGAGACTGTTATAATAACTAGGTGAGGAAAAAAATCAAATGAATTATATAAGGATGAACTGCTAACCAAAAAAAAACAAAGAGAAAAAGCTAAAGCCAAGTTAAAATTCATGTTGAAGGCAATAGCAAGAAGTGTTGATTCTAAGGAACAGTGAATGAGTGAAGTATATATAAAAGAAAAGCTCAAGTGTCATCTCAGAACTCAAAAGAATGGGACAAAACTAAAATAATGCAAGAGAAGATGAGTGATGCAGAGGATGGAGAACAGAGAAGAAAAATGGAAACAAGTAGTTTTCTTAAAGATAAGAATTAGAACAAAAGCATTCAAAG
Organism: Colobus angolensis palliatus; assembly: GCF_000951035.1. Taxonomy (NCBI): domain Eukaryota; kingdom Metazoa; phylum Chordata; class Mammalia; order Primates; family Cercopithecidae; genus Colobus; species Colobus angolensis. The sequence continues at coordinate 1,405,415 of NW_012119821.1, read as the reverse complement.
ATAAAGCACACTCAATATTTTTGGAGCAAATTGCAAGGTCTCATTGTGTTCTCATTGTGGTTAATCTTCATTGATTAAAATATTCCCATTGGTAAATTTTTGAACTATAACAATGGAGAAAAATCTGATTTTTTTTTTTTCACTGTAAGAATAAAAGTGCAAAACAATTCTGTATATATCTGTTCAGGAAAAAGAAAGTGGTTTCCCACAAAAGACCAAAACTAAGTTGGCTTCAGACTTTTTTCACCATATTATAAAACAGAGTCAAAGGAGAAACACGTAAATGATCAGGAGACAGTGTTATGGTCCTATTCAAAAACAAAAAACAAAAGCTGTTTTTTTTTTGGGGGGCGAATCAAGGCAAAATACATCCTTAGATATATATGAGTGACCAGAATATGTTATTTGAATGTTAATATACATGAAGAAGTATCCAATTGACCAAGATGTAAAACATAATCAAGTATGCAAAGTTGCCTATCACTTTAATAAAAGGACTGTTGCAAGCAGTAAAACCAGTTTTAAAATCCAAGAGACTAAATTATTTTTGTATCTGTTAAAACAAGAAACAATATAAAAAAATTACCTCTGAAAATCAGTAATAAGCATTATTTCTTTCAAAACCACCCTCCTGCTTCCACGATCGGCACCACTAATCAATCACGGACCTCTTTACTGCTGAGCTCTTAGGAAAACCCAGAATTCTGAGTAGAGTGTTCCATGCCATCATTATCAATAAATTGGAATTGGACTGTGAGACAAAACTTTTTGACACCACAAAGGTAAAGAACAAGACTTTTTAAGCTAGAGAAGACAATTCAATGGGGATTATTTATTTAAAAGTTTAACAAATGAGATCATCAAAAGATGACAATAGGAAAGATTTGGAAAAACTTTTGGTTAAGCCTGATATATTGCGAAGTACTCATTATCGTGAACATGGGTATGTGTTCTCATAAGTATGTAAAAAGACCTGCTTGTAAAGAGGAAGTTATGAGGCTGGAGTACATGTGGACAGACCGGAAGGCAATACGCAAATCTTAAAATATTACTGATGGTTACCAGTGACTATTTAGTTTTTATTTTTTAATGTTATTTTTATAATTTAGAAAGGTAGAGAAGAAAGTACTATATGATTTAACATGGACCATTAATTTTTATACATTTTATAACACTAATTTAGAATTAAATTTAATGTTATAAATTGTGGAGTAAATAGAATTCATGACGTGTTCTCATCCTGTTTCTATTTCAGATGAGACCATTAATCCTCTATTCAATGAAGCCTCTTACTTGAATAATTTACTCCTATGTGCTACATTCTATTTCAGCTCGAAACAATAAAAGTAAAGCCAAGTCACAGATTCTCAGGCCCACACACTGGGATAGGGACACTGGGATTCCCATGATTTTTGCCAAGTCAGATGCTAATAACCTCCAAACCAATTATCCCACAGATCTGTCTAGCTGTAACAGCCTAATGCCAAGTAGAAGGTTTTAACAGAAAAAAAAACCAAGGCATTTTATGGGAAGATAGAAATTGAAGAAGAGGACAGAAGTGATTAAGTCATCTAGTAATGGACATGGTTTTGGAGGATTTACCTTTCCTAATTACATAAAATTCAGCCACCCATCACAGCCTAAATTTTCTCTTAATTGGTTGTCACAGTTCCCTTAATTGGTTGTCACTGTCATTGGCAAACTTAATTTACACTTGGGTTAGAAAAATCTTAGAAGTAAAAGATGAATAAATGTGGCCAAGGTGACCACTATTAGCATAAATGATCATAATATCATCTACCATCATGTAAACACACTTAAAATCAAAGATCAAAACTTTCCCAGGCAACTTTAAAATAACAATGTCACTACCCCTTGAGTCTATCATTGTCAATATCTCAGAAATGAAGAATACTGTTTATCCTTTATAATCTAATACTTATCCTTAATCTAAACTTATCCTTTATAATCCTGTGCTATAAATAAATACATTTAAAGGACAAAATTAATTACTAATATATCTCAAAAGAAATAATACAATCTCTTAGTTATAGGTCAACCTCCTTAACTTCCATTGTGTGTTTGAGCCATTTTTCACCTTTAGGTCTATTTGTTTGAACAATTTGGAGTATGTATCTAATAGACCTGGTATTCAACCCAAGCAAAAAAAAAGAAAGGCTTCTGTTACGTGTGTTTCAGCTGTACAACGCATCTAGTGCAGGCTTAAGTCCATTTCTATGGTTTGTTTCTGTTTCAGTCTCTCCTTCCATACTCTCATTTCTGGCTCTAAACTGGAGATTTATTTCTCTTTGTCCCATTTTCACCGCACTGCCATGTTTTCAAAAGTCCAATTGCTTGTTTTTCTTATTAGTACCACAACAGTAATTAGACTCTTCCCAATAATTATAAACCTGAACAAAATAAGGTTACTTTTGTTTTAAAAAATTGTATGTAAATTTTAATATGTATTTGAAATATACATCTATAATACACATATATTTTAAATACATATTAATATTTACATCTAATTTTTAAAACAAAGCAAGTATATATGAACCTGGTACTCTGATATATCCTAAATCAAATAATCACAAATAGAATCTTTTAAGGAAAAACTTTTAGAATTTTCAAACATTTGAAAGAATTTCAGGAACTTCTGTATGAAAAACAAGAACATACAAGATAGTTAATATAAAGATAAAAGTAAGAGTCTTTTAGGAATAAGGAGAAAATAAACAGGCCAGGGGACATATAATTGTTGTATCTGAATACTAAGTTAAAAATTGAGAGGTCTTAGATAATAAAAGCAAAAAAGAAAATGTTAAAAAAAAATAGCAGAGACCTTACTAGATAATAAAAGAGAATAAGCTGGTAATTCAGGAGTTAGAAACATTTTCCAGAAATTAAAATCCAGAAAAATCATTATCATATAGCTCTCTATGAAACTGAGCACTGAGTAATAGAATGGAAACTATCTTTGCCTAAAGTTCTGAAAAAGAATCAAATTTGTGTTAATTTTTAGTACAATCATAAATTTTATACCTTTACCGCTTCCATCCTTTAATTTAACCTAATTAATTAAATAATGCAATTGTTTAAATAAGCAAATTAAGTTAATTTCTCTTTGAACTATTTTACTGTTACATTCAGAAACAATCTAATGTTTTTTAAATAGTAGAACCATTAGATAATATGCCATGAAAGTAATAATTTATTGCTATAATTGTCTTTTATTTTTGAAAGCAAAACGCTTGTAAAGAGAAAAGACAAATGACAAACTTTATGTGTAAAAGAAAAACATGATGCAAACCTTCAATCATAAGAATCCAAAAGTCACTGTTAAAGAATCATGTATGTGATTGACAACACTCTGAACTTTCTCAACTTCTAAAAAATAAAATAAAATAAAAAACTTTCTCAACTTCAATCATAAGAATCCAAAAGTCACTGTTAAAGAATCATGTATGTGATTGACAACACTCTGAACTTTCTCAACTTCTCATAAAATTATGAAGAAGTCATAATCTGAAAATTGTGAACACATACTTTCCAAGTAAGGGGCTGAGTGAGAAAGCTCAACTTATATAACGGAAATGGAGAAACATAAAGGAAATTAGTGTAACTGCAATTTCAGGCACAATTTTAGTCTGTGTTTCAATAAAAATTTTCCAACTTTTCCCAATTACTGATATTACTGCATTTTTCCCGGAAGCAGGCTACATCATAATAAAACTCTATTTTATTTCAAAAAATTAGATAGATGGTTTAAAGTTACATATTTTAAGCTGTCTGCTTTTAAAATTTGTTTGGTTGACAATATTTTAAAATTCGAAATGCAGTTGTGAAACTTAGTTTCCTTTTATTATTTTCATAAATGTAATATTCAAGACTTTCTTTTCTACTCTACATGCTGTTATATAAATCTATTGTTTACTTCATGTAACAGAACCTCAAAAGTAAATGAGATGTTCTTCACTTTTAAGACTTATATTAAAAAGGGAGTCTATATTTTATCCTAATTTTTCAGTTGAAAGAGAATTTGATTCTAATAATTGAAATGACATCTCAAGACTGAAATTTTATTGTTCCTTAATACCTGAACACCAAATCACTTAAGTGAAAATCTATGTCATTGTTTTTCTTCATTCCCCAAATTATAAGCGTTCATCAATGGGAATTCAATTAAAGCTTGGAACTTCATTGTCATCATCTCCTTCTTTCATCATCATCATCATCATCATCATCATCAATCACTGCTTGGTACACAGTAGGCACTCAAATGTTTACTGAATGAAGGAATGAATCAACATCTATTCACCTACTATGTTTCAACAACTATGCATCATATGTTCTCTTCATGTTTACCTTACATGTATGTTTCATGTTTACTCTTCACTGCAACCTCGCTATTTAGGAATTATAATCCTTCTTTACAGGTGAGGAAAGGGTACCTGAGCTTAATTCAGAAATAATACCACACAGCTAAGAGTGAAATAACTAGGTTTCATACTTTTTTTCTGATTTCAAATTTTATTACTTTTCCACTAAGCCTGCTACGAAAAGTATTAAGGTACTTACGGTAATTACTCAATTCACTTAAAAATTCTGTCAAGTGCAAGGCACAATGATGGTGCTCTGGAGGACAGAAAAATGAACAGACATAAGCTCTGTCCTCAAGGAATTTATAATCTACTGAGAAAACAAGTTGTGTGGGCAACTAATGTTTTTAAGGTGGAAGCCAGAATGGGGTAAGAGTACAACAGTACCGGGTACTGTAGGGCATGAGTAAAGGAGAAAGTCACTTCTTTAAGCAAGCGGATCTAAGAATCTTTATGAATAAAAAGGAAATAGAAATAGGTGTTGAAGAGTAAATACAACTTGACAGGTTATATTTTTAGTAGCAAGAACAGCAAAAATAAAAGTAAGTAGGTAGGAGGACACTGACACTCACTCATTCCTTCATTCTTTCATTTGCTTATTAACTGCTATAAATATTGGGCATAGAGCAAGTTGGTCAAAGTCCCTGACTAAGAGTGTACATTCTAGAGGTGAACAAAGTAAGATACTAGAAAAACATAAATGATCAAAACTTTTCAGACAGTAATAAGAATTATGAGTGAATTAAAACAAAATAGTCTTTTGGACTGAGTGGTCAAGAAAATAAACAGCTTAATCAAAAGACACAGAAGCATTTTGTTATTTAATTCACTATATGAAAGAAATCAAAGAGTTGTCCTCAAAAATTAGGTACTCATTTGTTATTTGACCCACCAATATTTCTTTTCTTTTCTTTTTCTTTTCTTTTTTTTTTTTTTATTTTTTTGAGACAGAGTCTTGCTCCATCACCCAGGCTGGAGTGCAGTGGCGCAATCTCAGCTCACTGCAAGCTCCGCCTCCCGGGTTCCCGCCATTCTCCTGCCTCAGCCTCCCGAGTAGCTGGGACTACAGGCGCCGCCACCTCGCCTGGCTAGTTTTTTGTATTTTTTAGTAGAGACGGGGTTTCACCGTGTTAGCCAGGATGGTCTCGATCTTCTGACCTTATGAACTACCCGCCTTGGCCTCCCAAAGTGCTGAGATTACACGCGTGAGCCACAGCGCCCGGCCAATATTTTTTTTTTTTTTTTTTTTTGAGACGGAGTCTGGCTCTGTGGCCCAGGCTGGAGTGCAGTGGCCGGATCTCAGCTCACTGCAAGCTCCGCCTCCCGGGTTCCCGCCATTCTCCTGCCTCAGCCTCCCGAGTAGCTGGGACTACAGGCGCCGCCACCTCGCCTGGCTAATTTTTTGTATTTTTTAGTAGAGACGGGGTTTCACCGTGTTAGCCAGGATGGTCTCGATCTCCTGACCTCGTGATCCGCCCGTCTCGGCCTCCCAAAGTGCTGGGATTACAGGCTTGAGCCACCACGCCCGGCCCGGCCAATATTTTTTTACATGATAGTTGCTTAATAACTTTCATTATTAACAATAGTGACAACAATAAAATCGGCATAATCAGAATAAATACAGCTACTATAAAACATTATGCACCTATTTTTAAAAATGAATTAGATCTCTCTTTTTATGACTTCAAGTGATGGTTATGACACATTATTAAAATAAATGGCAAGTTGCAAAATCATATGCATAATATGATAGCATTGAGGAAAAGCAACTTAATTATATCAAGTGTTATGAAGGTATAGGAAATAAACACTTCAAAAAAATTGTTGTTAGAATATAAATTGATATACTTTACTGCAGAGAATTTGCCAGTATCTATCAATGCTAAAAATGCTCATATAATGTGATTCAATATTGAAAAAGGAGTCTATGTACTCTGCATTTTAAGAACATTTAATCTAAGGATTCCTTTAGGTTAAAACATATGGTTTTTTAAATTAAATGTAATTTGTATACTAACCTACTGAAGAAAACTGGAATGCTTTCTCTTCTTTTGACCTGCTATTACCCACTCTGCTATTCCTCTAACTCCTGACTCGCTATTTCTTCTGGTGAGATCTTTGGGGATTTTAGTCCCAGGTAGTGCTTTGTTTTCAATAAACCACAATTGTATGAATTTCACTACATGCTTTATTGATTTATTTGCTCACTAATCTACATTCCTCTTCAATTCATTTTGTTTTGCCGAAGGACAAGCTTTAAATATTCATTTTACAGAATACGTGGATGGTTATCTTTCTGAGTTTTGGCATGTTTGTTCAGTCTTACTCTATATTCATACTTAAATGCTAATGTAACTGGCTATAAGGATTTAGGTTCAAAATCAATTCCCTCAGAATCTGAAATTTCGTCCCACTTAGAATCTCTTTTTGGTAAGTCTTATAAAAATTTGAGTTTCATTTCTTTTTTTTTCCTCTGTAGAAAACTTGGATTTTTTTCTTTATTCTTGGTGTTCTCAAAATTTGCCTTTTTATGCTTAGACTAATTCATTCATTTGATAAATATTTATTGAGTGCCTACTATGTATCAAGCACTGCTCTGTGTGCTACAGATATATCATTGAACACAACAAACAAATATATGTGTCCTTTGTTACTTAATCCACTGGTGACTTATAATTGGTATTATATTTCACTCTGAAAATATTTTATAAATAACTGCTGTGATTATTTCTTTTATTCCACGTTTTTCTGTTCTATGTGCTTACAATGCTTAGAAAACAGACACACTGCACATTCTTGATGCTGTTTCTGTATAATACAAATTTTCTGTCATTTCTAATATCTGTCTTATTATCCACAATGGAGAAACCTTTGACTTGCTACTCATCAGCTGTGTCTATTTTGGGATTTAAGCAAATTAATTAGATCTTTAAATTAATTAATGAGATCTTCACATTTCTACCACCATATTTAAATTACAAAGTTACCTACATTCTTAACATAATGCCTTACTTTTTATAGATACTATATCCTTTCTTCAATATCAGTTAAGGCTTTTAAAATACTTTGTATTTAGTCAAATAATCTTTTCAGGTATAAAGTCTTCTATTTGTTGAATTTGATAACTCTTCCTTATAGGGATAGATTTTCTCAGGCAATTCTTGCTTGTCTGGTCATCTTTGTGTTCCTGCATTACTGTTTTACTATCTAGAATTAGAAAGTTTTACTATCTAGAATCTACAAGAAACTCAAACATTGAATAAGCAACTCAAAACTGAATAAGCAAGAAACAAACAATCACATCAAAAAATGGGCAAAAGACATGAACAGACACACTGGATGTCACAGCATTCTAAGGAGCTAACTCATCAGGCCTCAAAGCCCACACTCTTCACTTTATCTTGATCGCGAGTTGTGACAGCCCATGGTTCAGCACAATTGGAGAAGAAAAGGGAGGCTGACTGGTTCTCAGGCTCGTTCAGAAAATAATCACACTACTACCGAGCCCAATGTTCCAGAAACCTCACCTGCCTTGAAATCATCAACTTTGAGCTTGGAGCTCCCCAGAGATCACTCCCACACCTCCGGTGGGATTCTGCTTTCTATTGTGCTGTGCCTTTTCTATAGTGTTCTTCTGCATGAAGCAAATCCATGTTCTTTTCCCAAATTATTCCTGTCATGAATTATTTTTCATTACATAATTAAGATTTAGAATCTAAAAAATATATTTAAACAATCTTAAAAGACTTGTGGAAAATACATGCATATGTTTAGCTATCAACCTTTATTCAACTACTTTCTTTTCACACTCCATTAATTCAGCAAGAAAAAAATATTTTCTAAAAATGGTTACTTTTATCTAAAATACAGAAAACCAAAAGGATTGAACATATCCCTGATGAAATAATAATAGAGAAGGCAAACAAAACAAGTAAGTTTTATTTTGTTTTTCCCCATATTCATTGTTAAGCTATTGTCTGTTAGATTCAAATCCATTTTTTCCTTATTTTACTTTTTGGGCTGGGACTCTGAAAACCACAGTTCTGTGATGAGCTGAATTACTATTAGGTTCTACCAAAAGGGGGCACCGGAGAGAGATACTAAAATGCTAGAAGAGAGAGAAAGAATACTTTCCTTTTAGGCTGTTTCCTGTTCCTGTTTTGTTTCCTGTTCTCAGCATCACTGAACACTGTTTCACCCTGGCAGTAGCTAGTTGTTCCAATAGTACAACTGATTCTAGTTTGCATATTTTTCAACAACCATAGAACTAACATTGTTCTGCCCCCTTCACAGACCCCAGGTGCTGCCAGATGGGGCCCCCTCCTTCAAAGGTTTGGGTCCTAGCCCCACACAGCCCTTTTGTTGCATTCCTGAGGCAGCATCACAACTCAGCAACACCCCTTCCGCAGAAGTTTGTCTTAGCTCATTGAGTCCTTCATCCAAGCTTCTAAACTTTAAAAACCAACCCTAGCCTCTTCCTTTTATTCCCCAGCCTTACAGATGCTCTGTGAAAAATGTAGTGTTGTCTTTTTTCAGGTTGTCAATTCCTGGCTGACAATTCTTTGTATTAAATTCTCTTGTTAGGCCGGGTGTGGTGGCTCACGCCTGTAATCCCAGCACTTTGGGAGGCTGAGGCGGGCAGATCATGAGGTCAGGAGATCGAGACCATCCTGGCTAACACGGTGAAACCCTGTCTTTATTAAAAAAAAAAAAAATACGGCTGGGCG
>NW_012119821.1:1359504-1396029 GCF_000951035.1 Colobus angolensis palliatus | reverse complement strand
GACTCTGAAAAATACTCTTCCCTGTCTATTTTGGCTGTCTTTGCATGTCCAAGGAGACTCCTGTCTTAATGTCAAAACCATTAATTTTATTAAATATGAAAATGATCATCATCTATTATTTATATATTTTACTGAAATGTTTTAAAATATGGCTAAAGAAAAACAGATATGGGTCTCCTTCTTGCTCATAATTTCAAAGCAGTTCAAGATGACTTTGAAAGGGAAAATAAGCATTTCCAAAAGATTTTTCTCCAAGCAAGTTTTTCTGAAGCTGCAAAGAATCAGAATCCCCACTGTATGTCTTTGGAAATCCTTTCATTCCAGTAGACTAATTAATTATAGGTTACTTTTCCATACAGACCTTCAAAACTGTTAGTGTCAAACAATAGATGCTATCAATTGACATACATTTGTGCCCAGGTATAGATATTTCTTTAACTTTTGACCTAAATTATGTATCTTCTTTTAAACATGTAGTGCAAGCACGCAAAAAGATATGTATTAGGTTTACATTTTGTCTTGCAGAAAATCAATGAATGCTACTGACTGTTAGTAGTCAGAAAGATGGACAGCATGAAAGCAGGAAAGACCTCAGTAGAGATTATGAGAGATGGCAATCATCTGCTGCCCTCAGATTAAGCGTTTAAATCCAAACACATACATTCTATGGCACTCACTCACATCAAGTAGTCACACCACCAGTTTCAATAATCAAAAACTCCAGATGAAAAGGTAACACAACATACACAGAACCTGGACTTTTTAAACAGCTGACTTATTAGGAAGTACCAAGTGAGTGCCTATTTAGAGACCAAGACCACCTTTCACCAAAAGTCTGACTTTTAACATTAATGTCTCATTCAGCTTCTTTTTTTATCACTGTCTTATGGTAAAAACAAACAAGGGATATGATTCCCTGGGCTGGAGTTGTGCCAAATCCACAGCTTAATTGAGGAAGAACTGATGTTCCCATCCGATAATATAATACAGTTCACAAATTTTCAAATCAACTTATTTGCACCCTGAGATAGATGAAAAATGCAGTTTGCCATTCTTGACCACTGTCACTCACATATCAATCCCCTAATGACTTCATGGTCTCAGAATCAAATGTAGCCCTAAAGTATTTTGGGGAAGGCCCTCAAATACTTAGTTTAATTTTTTGATATCCATTGCCTGTCCATGTAGCCCCTTCTGGTATGGTAGTTCTAGGCAACAGTCGTATCAAAAAAATATTTTTGAGGCTGCCTTTGGTACAATGTGCCTAAAGATACCATGCAAATATTGTTTACTAGGGTCTTATAGCTTCCTGCTGAGAGGACCTTGCCTAGGTTCTTAGATTTTCTCTGGTCTCCCTCATTTACTCCCCTTTTTACTCCTTGCTTAATTTTTTGAAAGGAACTACAGGAGACCTTGCAAACTATTTTTGCATTCTGCTTTGGATATACTTTCACTGAAGCATTAAATGTTTATCTGGCTACTAGACAATGAGGCATATAAGTAAAAGAAAAATAAATCTCAAACATATTATCCAGCCATGCACTTTAACTTGGTTTAACCTCAACTTCTTGGCAAAGTAGTAAGTTGTATTTCATCATCCTCAGTTTCAATGAGAAAACAGGGTCAAAAGAAGCTCTAGTATTTTGTTGCAGAGCAAAGATTAATTAAAAGTAGAGCTAAAACTACAGCATATTTTCTGATACTTAATCTCCCAAAATGCTATCTTGCATCAAAAACTATTCTTAAAATTCAGATGAAAATACATTTATTCACTGGAGAAATTTTTTTTTTGTGCCTATTATGTTTCATTAATGTAGTGGTGGTCGGCTAGTGAGAGAAATAGGCAGGTAATACATAAAAAAGAATGAATCACTAAACTGAAAATAGTTTAACCGTAGGCAGAGAGTTTAGTTGAAAAGTTCAACTGACCTAACTTTTGTTTTCAATAAAATCACTGATTTATATTAGAACTAAACGTACATATTTTACTACTATTTTTACTCACTGCTATTGCTTATATCCCACTCCATTCCTTAGATTCATTTTTCCTCTTGCTGGAGTTCATCCTTTTGTAGTTCTCTCAGGAAGAATCTGTAAGAGGTAAATTATATTAGTCTTTGTTCAAAATTTGTTTCATTCTCTCTTTTAAATAATAGCTTTGTATTGTATAATCTGAGGTTGAGTTTTTTCCTCAGCACTTAAAAATTGTATTCTGTTACCTCTTAGCATATATTGTCAGTAATAAAAACATCTACAGTCAGCTTAATCATTGCTACTTTGTATAAAATCTTTAAAACAATTCCTAGTTAGATTCTATCACTTTGCACCTAGGGCCTATCCATGTGCACTTGTGTAATTCCTGCCCTGTACAAAGGAATACAGCTAAGCAAGTAAGTGGGGGTTGAAAACCAGGCCATGGGACGCTCACTCAAGTTACAAGATTAAAGAAGACCATCTGCCAGAGGGCACTATTTTCTATTTCACATAAACGTGTCATATAGGGTAGTGGTGATATTATAATGCATACAGAGTTGAATTAATTTTTACTAGCATATTTATTACTTGGGTCACTGTATGAGACTTTGTCGTCCTTCAATTCAGAAGACGTTCTCATTAATTCTTCAAATCTTGTTTCTTTTCCATTGTTACATTTCTTGTTTGAATATATATCAGGAATATGTTGGAACTTCTCGACCTATCTTCTGATCTGGGTCTTTAACTTGACTTTCACTTTTTTTTTTTTTTTTTGAGATGGAGTCTAGCTCTGTTGGCCAGGCTAGAGTGCAGTGGCATGATTTTGGCTGACTGCAACCTCTGCCTCCTGGGTTCAAGCAATTCTCCTGCCTCAGCCTCCCAAATAAGCTCTCAGTGTTTTGCTCTGTGTCTTGCTATTTATTATCTCTTTAGCTATGTTCACTTGTTAATTTTAAAATTACCATAATTTTCAATGCCAGGATTTCTAATTGGCTCCTTTTCTGCTAATCCTGTTGTTGAGTCTCATTTGTCTGTTTGTACTTCATAATTCCTTTTTCTTTTTTAAAAACATTTCTGTATCTCTTTTAGAATTTTAAAAATACTTATTTTACAAATCTTTTTTGAAAGACTGCTTTAGCATTTGTATTTCTTTGGATAATTTACTTGATTATTGAGTTTATTGGCCCTATTTCATAAAATTTGGCTTTCATCTTCTTGGTTTAGATTTTTTCCACTCTCCTGCCCATTACCATGGTAAAGTAGCATTTAGATACTTTAAATATATATTTTTAAATATTTTTTCCAGCATTGCTATCTTGAAGTTTTGAAGGAGGTGTTTATTAATGTATCAATTGGCAGTACCATTTTAATTAGAAGTTTCAAATACACATTTCTAATGTATTATTTGTTAAGCCAAGAAGTGGTCCTAAGATATGTTATAGGTTTGGCTTGCAACATTAGCATTCAGAACTTTGTTTTACAAGACGAGTTTTTCTAATTATACAGTCCAAAGAGTAGCAAACTATGACCTGTAGGCCTAATCCAACCTGCTAGCTGTTTTTTTCTTAAGGTCTATGAACTAAAAATTGTTTTTACATTTTTTAACGATTGCTTAAGAAATACAGAATAATATGCAACAAAGACAATTTTTGACCCACGAAGCCTAAAATTTTTACTGTTTGGCCCTCACAGAGAAAGTATGCTGATGTTTAACATACAGTTTATCTATAGATGCTACCCCAATTATTTTTATTTTCTGATTATTTTTGATAGACTTTAAAGATTAATTTTAGATTTGCAGTAAAACTGATAGGAAGGTGACAGGGACAGAGCAGAGAAATTCTAGGCAGAAAAGGGCAGATCCCTGGCAAAACCCCACCCTCAAGCCAAAAAGCCTGCAACCACAGCCCAAAGTGAGTATTTATATCCCTGTTTTCCTGCGAATGTTACCTCTTCCTAAAGCACTTATGGCCCCTCCCTGCCCCATCCTGTGCCTATAAAAACCCCAGACTCAGCTGGTAGATGAGATTACAGCTGGACGTTGGAGAGAAGCAGTTTGACTTCAGAGGGACAGCTTGCTTGACACTTTAACTTCAAAGAAGAATCTGGCCAGAGACAGGTGGACTTCAGAGGAAGATTACCTACTCACCCCGTAACCTTTTCAGCTCCCCTTCCTGCTGAGAGCCACTTTCATTGACAATAAAATCCCCTGTATTTACCATCCTTCAATTTGTTTGTGCGACCTCATTTTTCCTGGATACCAGACAAGAGCTTGGAAGCCATGAGTGCAAATATAAAAGGCTGTCACACTGGCCCTTTGTTCTTGCTGGTGGAGGGCAGCCACCTCACATAAAAAGGAAAAGGGCCTACTAAGCTTTTAACACGTAAGCCATCCATAGATGGCAGAGCTAAAATAGCACTGTAACACATGCCCTCTGGGGCTTCCAGGGTCACAGGCAGCCCCGCCTGGATGCTGCTGCAGGGCCTGCAAAGAGCTCACTCCTGCTGGTGCCTAAAAGCAGCTGACTGAATCCCATACTTGCTTACCTACTTGCTCCCTCCCTCAAGGGGTTGAGTGTGGTGAGCCAAGTAAATGGAGTTTATTCCTGCCAGTTCCTAAAGGCACTTGCTCTGGTTCCTGCACTTGTTGGCTCACATGCTCCTTCCCATCAGGAGTTGAAAGTGGTAGGCTGAGTGAACAAGACACCCTGTCACAAGTCCCATGAAGGTGTCAGGGAAATATCCTGTTTCAAAGGTACTGAGACTTCCCATGTACACCTAGCCCCACATGTGCATAGCCTCCCCGATTTCAACATCCCACACATGAGTGGTATATTCGTTACAATTGATGAGCCTACACTGACACATCATTATCACCCAAAGTCCATAGTTTACATTAGTATTTACTCTTGGTATGTACATTTTATGGGTGTGAACAAATGTATAATGACATATACCCACCATTAAACAGAGTCATTTCACTGCCCTGAAAATCCCCTGTGCTCTAACTATTCATCTGTCTCTCATGCCAACCCTGAAAATCACTGACCTTTTTGCTGTCTGCATTGTTTTGCCTTTTCCATAACGTCACATAGCTAGAATCATACAGTATGTAGCCTTGGACGATTGGATTCTTCAATTTCGTAATATGCGTTTTAAGTTTTCTCCACCTCCTTTCATGGCTTGATAGCTCATTTCTTTGTAGCAGTGAATAATATTCCATTGTCTGGATATACCATAGTTTATTTACCCCTTCACCTGCTGAAGGATATCTTTGTTGCTTCCAAGTTTTGGCAATTATGAATAAAGCTGCTATAAACATCCATATGCGGGTTTTTGTGTGAACAGAAGCCTTTGATTCCCTTGGGTAAATATCAAGAAGCACAAGTACTATATAATATAGGAAGACTATGTTTAGTTTTGTAAGAAGCCAGTAAACTGTCTTCCAAAGCAGCTGTACCGTTTTGTATTCCCACTAGCAATGAATAAGAGATCCTGTTGCTCCATATCCTTGTCAGCATTTGGTACTGTCAGCATTCTGGATTTTAATGATTTCAGTACTTGTGTAGCGGTATGTCAGTGTTGCTTTAATTTGCATTTCCCTTATGATACATGATATGAAGAATCTTTTTAAACGCTTATTTGCCATCTGTATCTTCATTGGTGAAGTATCTGTTCAGATCTTTTGCCCATTTTTACAAATTTGGTCATTTTCTTATTGTTGAGTTTTAAGTTCTTTGTATGTTTTGGATAACAGGCCTTTATCAGATGTGTCTTTTACAAATGTTTTTTTTCCAGTCTGTGGCTTCTCTTTGCCTTCTTTTGACAGTGTCATTTTCAGAGCAGAAATTTTTAATTTTAATGAAGTCCAGCTTATCAATTCTTTCTCTCATGGATCATGCCTTTAGTGTCGTACCTAAAAAGCCATCACCACACCCAAGGTCATAAAAGATTTGTCCTATGCCATCTCCTATCAGTTTTATACTTTTGTGTTAACATTTAGATGGGTGATTCAT
This sequence comes from Colobus angolensis palliatus, assembly GCF_000951035.1. Lineage (NCBI taxonomy): Eukaryota > Metazoa > Chordata > Mammalia > Primates > Cercopithecidae > Colobus > Colobus angolensis. The sequence goes on along the minus strand of NW_012119821.1, from coordinate 1,390,039 downwards.
TTTAAGTTAATTTAGGTAAACCATATCAAGTCTGTGTCTAGATTCCTTTTTTTGTATGTGAATGTCCAGTTGTTACAGCACCATTTGTTGAAAGACTATCTTCACTCCACTTTATTGTCTTTCCTCCTTGACTATATTTGCTTAGTTGACTGTATTTATATGGGGGTTTTTTTCCCCCTGGACTTTCTAGTATGTTCCATTGAAGTACTTGTCTACTTTTTGCAAATACTCGATTATCTTGATTACTGTAGATTTAAAGTCTTGAAGTTAGGGGGTGTCGGTCTTCCAACTTTGTTTTTCTTTGATATTGTGTTGGCTGTTGTGGATCTTTTGACTCTTTCATATAAACTTTAGAATTAGTTTGTTGATATCCACAAAATAACTTAGTAGGATTTTAAGTGGGATTGCAGTGAATCTCTGGATCAAATTGAATGATATATTGATGATATTGAGTTTTCCCATTCATGAACATGGACTATCTCTCCATTTATTTAGTTATTTGATTTCTTTCATCAAAGCTTTGTAGCTTTCCTCATACAAGTCTTATACATATTTTGATAAATTTATACCTAATTTGTTTTGATGCTAATGTAAATGGTACTGCATTTTAAATTTCACATTCCACATGTTAATTGCTGGTGTATAGGAAAGCAATTGACTTTTGTGTATTTACCTTGTATCCTGCAACCTTGCTGTAATTGCTTATTAGTCCCAGGAAGGTTTTTAAAAATTTTTTCTACATAGATAATCATGTCATCTGTGAACAAAGACAGTATTGTTTCTGTCTTCACAATCTCTATACTTTTTACTTCTTTTCTTATTGCATTAGCTAGAACATCCAGTGCAACAATGAAATGAAGTGGTAAGATGGGACATTCTTGCCTTGTTTCTGATCTTAGTGGGGAAGCTTTGAGTATGGTGGTAGCTGGGGGTTTTTGTATATATTCTCTATCAAATTTAGGAAGTTCCTCTCTATTACCAGTTTGCTGAGAGTGTTTATAATAAATGAGTAATGGATTTTATCAAATGATTTTTCTGTATCTATTGATAATTTCCAATGATTTTACTTAAAACAATCTTGAATGAAGCTCATAAATTTACGTTTACATAAGAACTTCGGATTCACATGGTCCAATGACAACATTGTAAGATGCCTCATAATGTTCATGGGTATACACAATGGTTTCAGGGATTACACTTTTGAGACCTACCAACCTACATTTTCCCGAAGTGTTAATAACTGATTCAAATCAATTGAGCATCCATAGGTGTCACTGATTGCAAAGCCATATGTTAATGTCAATTATCTTCTATGTTAGTCCAATGTAAATAGCACACATATGTTTCTCAGACAAAAAAATGAGGAAATAATTTACTTTGTTTTTCATTGTTTCTCATGTTATCGAAATTCCAAACTGTTTTCATTTCTAATGTTGGACTGATGAGAGAAACAGAAAATCACTGATTAAAAAAAGTGAGTTATTAAATTAAAAACCTTTGGAAACCACAGAGAAGAGAATTCCAGTTGAAGTAAATTTACCAGATGAAAGCTAACAGTCTTTTACATAAAATACATTGAGTTCTATATTATAATGTTTTAAGAAACCAAATACTCAGTTGTCCCTGAGGATAGTTTGGGTAACTGGCTAGTTCATTAAAATGCTTTACATTCAATGTGGTAGAGACGTAGGATGTATTTATCTCTTAGTCTTATCCTAGGTACTAAAAACTGCTGACACATTTTGGTCCAGACAGAAAATTTATATCTACTTTCTAACATAAATATGCAAAAGGAGCTTCAAAAATTATTTACAGAACTATTTTCCGAATAATGTGGAGGCTACAGGTGATGTTCATTGAGTTAAAAGAAAACAATTGATTATTGCTATCTTGTCTCTTCCTAGAGGCAGGTGTCCAGAGACTAATCAATGCAGAAACACACAGTGAAAATTTAGATGTGCAGAGAGAGTGACTCAAGGAGGGAATGCAAAAGAAGTGTCCGACTTGTAACATGATTTTATGTCTTGGGTTCTACCATGATTTATTCATTTAACTGTAGCAAGGAGACAACTGTTTTTCAAAGCCTGGAGACAAGCATGATCCCTTCCTGCCTCAGAGTGTTAGTCCACAAACAAGCTCAAAGGGTCTGTGTCACCGAGTACAAGGGATATGTTTCACAATGAAGAAAAGTAACTCTCCTTTGTTATTCTTTATCTAGCTACTGGTTTCTTACTCCCAGCTTACTATAAAGCAAATTTTCTGCTTTAAATTCACCCTTTAGAAATTTTCTTATTATTCACTGTGGCATAAAAGATAAAAGTGATTATGGCTTCTATCCTGAGCCTTGGATCCTGGTTATAGCTGACAAGTCTATATTCTAGTAGGAATAAAATCTTAAATGATTGCTATCTTGCTGGTTTCCTATATAATACAAACACAAACTGTGAACCAAGTCCTTTTGACAAATGAAAATATTTCATTAAGTCTATTCAAGTTATATTCTTGGCAAAGCAGAACATTCCTGTCACCAAGTCAGTACACTCCTCCTCCCTCCTAAGCCCATGGTTATGTGGAGGTGACAAGTAAACAATTCCTCTGATCTTGGTTCCAAATAAATAATACCAGACCATATTACTCATTTGGAACCAATGATATTACCTGTTTCTTGTTACCAAAACCTCATAAGTATAATCTAAAAGTTACTCCTTGATGGCTTTACTGAATTACTCCTTTTGATTAACACTGAGGTTGCTTTTAAAATTTTCCCTCAGGGAAAGTTGTTTTTTGTCGTTTGTTTTATTAAGGTATTGGATGACAGAAAGGCATTTGGGTTGTAGTTCCATCTTGGCCAAATTGTGACTATTGATTATGGTCCCACTAATCCATTTTCATTATTTCATTCTTTGAAAGAAGGCATCTGAGTCACATAAGGAACCGAAAAGAACACACCAATGTACACAGGAAGAAACCTCAGGAATTCTGGGGAGTCCTCCACCTCTTCTTCCAGCACCAGTGCTACTAGAATCTACCCTTACCTTTGCTAACTTTTTCCTCCTTAATCAATTTTCAATACTTAGCTATTTCCTCAGAGGCTTTGAAATGCCTATGCTTTAATTGAGTGTTTGCCTAGTACCAAGAATGTAATGATCAATCTGGCTAGAGCAGAATTTGGTTTCATTACCAGGTGTTCATTATTTCTGCTTTTTAAAAAATAAAAAAATTATCATCTAAGTCATGGGTGGACAAACTATAGCCCATAGGCCAAATCAAGCCCATAATCTACATGTGTAAACAAAGTTTTATTGGAGCGTAACCATGCTCATTCTCTATACATCGTCTATGGCTATTTTCATGCTACAATGACAGATCTGAGTAATTTCAACAGACTGTACGGCATACAAAGCTTAAAATATTCACTAATTACCCTTTTAAGGAAAGGTTTGCTGACCCCTGGTCCAGAATCCTGACATTATGTATTTAGGACTTTCTCTTGCTGTCTGTGTGATGTTTCCATGGCTCAGCTTTGTCATCTATAAATCGGGGCTAGAACTAGAACCTCTTGTGAGAATGAAATTAGATAATGTATGTGAAGCACTTAGCTCAGGGCTGGGTAAACACTCAGTAAATGTTAGTGTTGTGGGGACTTGATGTCTCGTTTGAAGCTATCTATTTAAACTCCTGTGAAGCAGTAAAGAGAACAAGAGCTTTGAACTTGGGTTCAATTCATATAGTAGGGGTTACTACTTTTGCTGTCTTAAGCAAATTGTTCAACTTTTCCTTTCTTCTCCCTATAACAGGAATAATGAACGCTATATCATGGAGACAAAGAGAAATCCTTAAAACTTTCAAAGACAGCAAGACCAATAGCAATAATAAGACAAATTGCATGCAATGGACTGAAGATCATCTTAGCCATTGCTGGGAATGAAAAAGAAAGAAAAAAATGCTTTCAATATTCTGAAGAAAATAGATTTTTTTACGAGAATTCTCTACTTAGCCAAACTATCAAATAAATGTGAGGGTAAAATAAAGACATTTCAGGAATGTAAATTATAAAATCACAAAAACAAAACAAAAACCTCTCATAAACTCTTTCTTGACAATTTACTGGAGGATATACTGAATTAACAAAAAAGAAAAGAAGAAGAAACTCAATAAGAAAAAAAGAAGAAGAAACCAAGGAAGAGGGAAATGTGTTATCTGGAGGGATCTGGGAAGAAGATGGGAACTGCAGTGTAGATTTTATAGATTTTTATCTTTGAATTCCCCATATAGAAAGAGTAAATAGAATAAATTAAACAAAAACTCATGGGCAATATCTTTAACAAAACTTGGTGATAGTGTATGCCCCAATCATCTGAAATATGAGTTCAGGGAAAGAACCACTGGAACAGCAAGACCTGAATATTATCAACTATGGAGATGAAGGAATTGCTAATGGCCTTGAGAGCTACAGGACCAAAACTTTGATCAATTTTCTATTGGTTTCATGGTCTCAAATTAGCTTGTAATCTCTTCTTCTTCCTCCTTTTCTTTCCCCCAGCATCTAATTTAAAGGGATATCCATTTATTCCCAGCAGTACTCCAAAGACAATTCTCCCACTCTTATTAATTGCATTATATCTACATTGTTAGAAGATAAGGCTTTACACATGCTACTACAAAAACATTCACATAATTTATCATCTAAATCAGAAAAGTTTTGAGGGTGAAAGATGTCACTATTAATTAGGCCAAGACAAGACCTATAATCTGCACTCTAATGGCAAATTGGATATATGATCATCTTATTTATAAAAGTCACTTAGTCTTACTACTACTAAAGGTAAATATATATTTCATGTTTATCACCTGTCCTTACACGGATGTCCCTGCAGTCATTTTGGTCTTCTGAAATCCAATGTCTAGTAGATTTTGCACAAAGAGTTCATGAAAGCAATTTTTTTAACTTTATACTTGAAGTTCGGGCAGACTGAAGAAAAACGTGATTCATATTTTCTTTTTATTAAAAACTTTTTATAATAGCTTTATTGATATATAATTAATTCACTCATTTAAAGTATATAATTAATTAGTTTTTAGTACATTCACAAGATTATTTAACCATCGCGACAATTTTAGAACATTTTCATTACCAGTGAAAGAAACTCTACCCCTATTAGCATCACTACACATTTCCACCCAACACCTAGGCAACCACTAATTTACTTTATCTGTATAGATTTGCCTATCATCGGCACGCCACACAAAAGGAATTATGCGCCATGCAATCCTTTGGACTAGGTGCTTTCACTTAACACAATGTTTTCAAGGTTTAGCAGTACTACTGTATGTATCAATCGGTAAGTGACTTCCTTTATGGCCAAAAAATATTTCATTATAGATTTAGAATAAAGTAAACAAGATTACTCTTTGAATGAAATAAGAGCTGACAAAAAATTTTTAAGTGTTTTCACCAAATGTTTCTTCTTCATTGGCATTATGACTTAGTTATTGAATTAAGTGTAAGATATACACAACATATATTTAATAAATTTAATAAGCATATGCTCATATAATAAAATGTATATTATAATAGTATAAAATGTTATTATACTTTAACATAAAAGAAATATTTTAATATTTATTTTAATATAAATTTTAATTGAATTAAAATATAGGGTAATTCATGAAACCAACCACAAGGAGTTACTAACATGGAGTCGTAGTGAGCCCAAATAAAAGTCTGAACATTTCTACAAGTAGGAACAATAGAAATAAGGTATATGCAACATTTTTCTGTCTATATAGAAAATAACACTCTCATTAAAGTCATCTTTTAATGTGTTAATTACTGTAACATCTTTTTAACTTTTAGATTCAGGGTGCATGCACAGATTTGTTATATAGGTAAACTCGTGCCATGTGTTTTGGTACATGGATTATTTCGTCACCCAGGTATAAGCCTAGTACCCAACAGTTATCTTTTTTATCTTCTTCCTCCTCCCATCCTCCACCCTCAGGTAGGTCCTAGAGACTGTTGTTCCCCTCTTTGTGTCCATGAATTCTCATCAATTAGCTCCCACTATTGAGAATATGTGGTATTTGGTTTTCTGTTTCTGTGTTAGTTTGCTGAGAATAATGGCCACCAGCTCCATCCATGTGTCTGCAAAGGTCATGATCTCATTCTTTTTTATGGCTGCATAGCATTTCATGGTGTATATGTACCACATTTTCTTTATCCAGTCCACCATTAATGGGCATTTAGGTTGGTTCCATGTCTTTGCTATTGCAATTATGCTGCAGTGAACATACTTGTGCATGTGATTTTATGACAGAGCAATTTATATTCCTTTGAGTATATATTCAGTAATGGGATTGACCAATGGTATTTCTGTTTTTATCTCTCTGAGAAATCACCGCACTACTTTCCACAATGGTTGAACTAATTTACACTCCCAACAGTAAATAAGTGTTCACTTCTCTCCACAACCTTGAAACCATCTGCTTTTTTTTTTAACTTTTTAATAATGCCATTCTGACTGATGTGAAATGGCATCTCATTGTTTTGATTTGCATTTCTCTAATGGTCAGTGATATTGAGCTTTTTTTATAGGCTTGTTGTCCACACATATGTCTGTTGAAATGTGTCTGTTCTGTAACATTTTAAACATTCCAGTTTTGCCAGAGCAAAGGGCCCTCACATTCAGTGAACAAAGCTATGAGCTGCTAGGTTTCTAGGTAAGAAATAGTTTAAACCCTATATTAGTATATAGTCAAGTATATACTAATAAAATAGTGAACATTTTATTTCTAATAATTGAGGCATAAATTATTCACCTCTTTGTGCTTCCTATCATCATTAATAACTACAATTTGGCTTGATAAGTATTTAGATGCTTCTCAAATTTAAATTTAAAAATTACTATAGCATTTATAGATTAATTTTTACGCTTTGGTTTTATATATAGCAAAATTCACTCACGTATAATTATAATGGAATATACATGAAAAGAAATATTTTTCTGTGATTATTACTTATGTCAAGGTTGACTTGCCAAAAAGACTACTTTTACAAGTTTGTATATACAGTGAATTCTCATTATTTGCAGTAGCCATATTTTATAAAGTCTCGATAAATACTGAATTCATGAATACTTCTAGGGGAAATATAGGGTTAGGTTCCTACCAGCCTCCAGTAGCAACATTTTCCTTGACAGATCAATACATATCATGTATTACGTGTGTTTCTGCTTAAAGACTCTTTATTTAACATATATTATTGATTCATTAACATTAAACTCAGGAAAATAGCACTAGAACTCATGCCTGAATGAAGCTTATCCGACACCATATTTTCTCCATAAGGCATATCACAGCCCTTAGCCCTTAGGAACACTCCATAAGGCATATCGCAGCCCTTAGCCCTTAGGAACACTAGGCTTGGGAGCCAGTTGAGGCAGCAAAATCACCAACAAAAAGCACAAAAACGCAAAGACTGTGCCACTAACCACCCTGTGAAAAGACTGCTTGTTTACAGTATAAAAGCTGGAAAAAGAAGCAAAACCTCACCTTGTTTGACCCCAGCTAGGAACTTGCACATCAGGCAACTCAAGTTTTTTGCTGCTCTCCAACTGTCTATGAACAAGAATGAAAGCACTGAAAAAAATGATTTTAGGATCATAGAAATTTTAGTGAGTAGGTGAATTCACAAATAAGGAATCTGTGAATAACAAGGATTGAATGTATTTAAGTTGGAGAATGAGTCCACATGAGAACAGAAATTAGATGTGACATTTCATATTTCAGCAATACGCATCTGGGTTTATAGGGAAATCTTGTAATTTTAGGAGAAAGAAAGCTGAACAGAGATTTTAGCAGTTAGCTTTTTTGGAATCCTGGATATAAAGTTTCTATATTTGACTTGATAAGTATAATGTCTTCATACAATTATAATGTCAAGACTTTTTATAAACCCACATCCTCATTCCTCAGGAATTTCTGCCATCGATCCTATAATTTTTTCCAGTTTTCTTAGGTTTAATTACATGTGTCCTGTTGATAAATATGAAATACAACAGGAGTCCACAAACCTACTGAAGTCAGGTGCCAACTTTTTGGTTTATATCCAAATTTTAATTTCCTGGAGAAAGGGTCCATGGATTTCACAATATTTTCAAACAAGCTCAAAACCAATGAAAATGCTTTAGAAAGGAGATGAAGAGTAAGAAGAAAAGGAAATGGAATTCAAAGGAATAGTGACATTTAAGGAGTAAGCAGAGGAAGGGGAACTAGTACAGGAGACATGAGGAGGAAGCAAATCGAATGATGACCCTGAAGACAAGGGAGCAGGACAGTCTTAAAAGGCAAAAATTAAAAATTAACCAGGTGTGGTGGTGCATGCCTGTAGTCAGCTACTTGGGAGACTGAGGCAGGAGGATCCCTTGAGCCCAGTAGTGTGAGGCTGCAGTGAGCCAGGAGTGTGCCACTGCACTCCAGCCTGGGCAATAGAGTGCAACCCTGTCTCAAAAAAAAAAAAAAAGAAAAAGAAAAAAAAAGGCAGAAGTCACCAATAGTGTATCAAGAGCAGCAAAAATCTAAGAAACATAGTGAACGTGATCATGGAGGACTCAGAAGAGAGCAGTACTAGTGGAGCAGTGAGAGTAGAAGCCAGTTTTCAAAACTGAAATAATGACTGGGAGAGACTGTGAAGGAAAGACAGAGAAGATAGTAGTTGAGAGAAGATGTTGCTGAGAGGTCATGTAAGTCTCCTGAGGATAAGGCGCCAGTGGATGAGGAAAGGTTGGTGACAGAGCTAGATAAAAACACACATCAAGCATCGACTCTGAGTCAGGGGCCCTGCAGCGTATTAAGTGGAACGGTTTTGAGCACACAAACAAGATGCTTACCCTTGTGATTTTTTAGGCTGAGGACTGGTTTGTAAAGCCTCCTTTTTATTAGAATCATATACCTGAGCTTCACTCCAGAGATTCTGATTTCATTAGCCAAAGGTGGGGTCTCAGTGTCAGCTTCGTATGAAAGCATCCCAGGTTATTCTAATGTGCAGCCTGAGTTGAAATCTACTGTTCTAAAGACAGATGGGCTGATGAATACACTGCAGAACCAAGTAGCCAATCTGGAATTGGGCACTTCCCTCACCCCTTTAAACAGGAATTAAAGATGTCAGCGTTAGCATAGAGTGGAGGGAAAGGTGGAGTTTAACAGAATCACCCCACATAGTGGCCTCTATTCCCTCTGTGAAGTTAAAAATAAAATCAACTAGGCTGAGGCAGAAGAATGGCGTGAACCCGGGAGGCGGAGCTTGTGGTGAGCCACGATCATACCACTGCACTCCAGTCTGGGTGACAAAGCGAGACTCCGTCTCAAAAAATAAAATAAAATAAAATAATCTGCTGAGAGTGAGAAATAGAGGGAAACAGGCAAGGGATGAGAGTCTGGACTGATTACCACTAACAGCAGTGGACTGATTACCATGAAAAGTTGCCACAATTACACTCAGTTCAATTTGAGGATCCAGATGAAGTTAGAAATCTTGAATTTGTAGAGGCACTGATTTGTACATATGCTTGACTTTCTGTCGTATGAGAGAAATGTGTATGTTTTAGCTTACCAACATAATTGTGGATTCATTCTTGTGTTTTAATCCTTGAGCTCATGGTAATGCTAATATGCAGAGACTCAACACCTAGCACAAAAATGTCTAGAACCCAGTGCCAGTCACAACCCACCTACTGTGTTCCCACTGTGGTGTTTAGTTCTGAAGTGCACTGCCATGACAGCTTCTGAGCTTTACACATATCTAAGTCACTGTGACAGAGATGGGACTTTTAGTTCATTGACTGAATTTGCTATCACTCTAATTCTCTGTGATAAGACATCCCTACTCTGTGTCAACATGCCTCTCAGCATGTAAATGGCTGGGCAACTTTGGTGTATTGGGTATTACTGGAGAGAAGAACATCATTTAAGACAGAGTCTATTGTTTTCTTTCATAAAACTGCCCTCAAGAGGTGCATGTAAGTTAACTTAATGTTCCTGAAAGTAATTCTGAGACAGACACAATGTATCAGAAATGGTCTCAATGGCCTTTATTTCAAGGACAAGAAAAAAATTCCTATGATGATTTAAAAGGAAGAATGGAAGGCAATAATTTGCCCAAATAAGATCTATAATAAAAATGCTCAAGATGCTGAAAATCAAGTTACACACATCTACTAAAAATTTACAGGTCTTTCCGCAAAGATCATGTAATATACTAGGTACGGGTATTAAAAGTTAGCCAACCATGCATGGACAAAGAAAATACATGTGCGTGATGACCAGAACAATCACATTTCCTCAGTGATACACCATTTTCTATTCTTCTTTTCACAAATGATGAGATTGCATCTCAGAAGCGTAAGATTTTGTCCAAGGCACAGTTTACTCATCAACAAAATTGCACTGGGCACCTATTCAGTCTAGAGACACTGTCAGGGGAGAAGAAAATGAACATGAAGTTCTCTATATGCTCAGAGAGCAGTTATTGTGAGAGGGTACTTGACAGTCCAGTGTTCTAATACACCCCAAAACAACAACTAGTTGTTAGGGAGTTCGTCACAAAGACACTTCCCTCAGCTCCCATCAATAACTGCTTCAGAGATATGATCCACTGTAGATGCACACTACATACATGTTGAATAAAGGAAAGAGTCTGTAAAAAGAAAGAGTGTTGTAAATATACACTAAGTCCTTTTTAGGGGGCACAGAATAGGGAATTCTACATCTGAGAAATATGGAAGAAAAGGCTCAACATGAGAAAGAGGAAATATGATTTTGCAGGCTAGTCAATCGACTAGCTTGGCTGGGGAGGAAGACTTTTGTTGAGAAGTAACACAAGGTGCAACTGAAAACCCAGAGTGGGGCTAGACCTTTGTAAATACTTGAGTCTGAGACTAGAACCATTTTATTCTACTCCCTGGACAAAAAAAGAGAAGTACTAGGGTATTCCACAGGCATAAACCGTGATGAGAGGGGTATTTCAGGAAGGCTGCTCTGGCTGTGTGGAGGATGAACTGGAGTCAGGGGAGAAAGAAAAGGAGACCAGTAAAGGCGACACCACCGCAGTGTTGGCGAGCTATTCTGAGAGTCTGGAAAGGCTAACGAAAGTGATCATGGGAAAAGAAAAGAGGTATTTGAGAGAAATTCACAGGGAAAAAAAATGATCTGGATTTGGTGCTGAAAAAATATGAGGAGAAAGAGAAATAAAAGAAAAGGAGGATTTGGAGATGCAGAGTTGAGATAGTGAGAGAAGATGATGTCACTAACAGAAATCATGGGTTCAAGAGCTTCTACTGGAGGAATTTAGGATACATGGAATTTAGGTGCCTCTTAACTGGCAAATAGAAACACTCTGAGATGGGGCTGGAGATTAGGAACTAATACCAGAAGAAGGAAATGTTTAAGAATTCTAGATACTATGTGGGAATTAGTGTATTTGAAAATGATAGCTGAAGTCACAGAAACAGGTAGCTTGGTTGGCCAGGCTAGCAAATATATAAAGAATGTTCCTATTTCAGATTGAATTTAAGTAGTCTTTTAGACACATTTTACTTTGCAAAAACAAAAATAAAAACAAACAACCAAATTAAAAAAAAAACACACATACATACACAATCAAAGATGGGAAAAGTAAAATCCAACTAACTAGCATTTATAACTACATCAATATTTTTGAACTTTGGACTTGAAGTCTTCCTTTGAATGGAGTGTAAAGAACACCTAGAGTAGCAAATTATTATTTGGTACCATTTAGCACAATAACTATCCTATTTTTAAAAAGTAACAGGATAAGTCTGTCCTTTCCATACCCTCTGCCATCTATTCTATTCTTTTAAAAAGAAATGACTTAAGTAATTTAAAAAAAGATTTCATCACTTACGGTTTTTAATATGCTAAAGACAGCAGAGTCTGAACATTTTAAGTCAGTAAAATATTGAGAAAGAACTATGGTTTGCAAAATAAAGATGTAGCCTTTAGCGAAAACATATTTAATTATTCACTGCATTTGGGTTTAAATAAGCTCCCGAAGGCCCGTTTTTTTGGTTTTCTTCTGGGGGGAAAAAGTCTTCTGAAAGCTCTTTATACTAGTGACATGTTCTGCTTAATATTTCATTTACATTTGTCCTATTTCTATTGTTTTGCTCTTCTATACCACCTACAGTGACAAAAGTCCATTCTTTTTAATTCACACTTCTATTCTGTTTTATAGGTTATTTAATACTGCATAATAAGGCAATTAGGCCACAACCCAGTGCACTCTAAGTGGCATGGGAATGATCCAAAAAAGACAAAATAAACTTAATGCAACATAAAAATGACTAGGCAGCATATTAAAAAATCAGATTACCGATAAATACTTTAGTGCCATTAGAATCCAATGTAAAGTAGCCTAGCAAACTTAATATCCTCAGTGTCTTTCACACTGTGTGATTTTACCAGACTATTCACAAATGCATTTGAAAATATTTTGTATAAGGTGGAACCTCAAGTTTAAATGTATGTCCTATTAGATGTTTGTGTTGCACAGCAACTAGAATTTAGTCAATTCTGCCTATGCACAAAGACAGACAGTGTTTGACCAAAACACAGGAATGACCTATTGAATTAGAAAGAAAAAGACAAAGACAAACTGAAGATTCCTCCTAACGCTTTTGCCTTCATTTAAGCTTGCTTCTTACATTCATTTAGTTGAATAGATGCTATGTCTTCTTAGTTCTCCTCATTATTCAAACATTCAGCATACTGTTTGAAAAGGGAGTCTCTTATAATGTCTTGATGTGACCACTACTAAGTTTTGGAAATTGTATTAATAAGGATATGGCATATTATGCTATGGTAACACATTGACCCCCAAATCTCAGTGGATTAACAAAACAAAGTATATTTTTCTGAAATTACATGTCTAAAACTGGTCAGACCAACTTAAATCTCTACCCCACAAAGCCACATGGGTTTTTAGAGGCTCCACCATAACGGTGGTGTCACCATAATGTGACATGGCCATTTCCAAAAAATAAAAGTGGCTACTGAGTATACTATGTCAAGAAAGGTGAAACATGAAGAACTTTCATACTCATTTCACTACTATTTGTTTGTCATGGGAGTCTAGGCAATCCAGGAAGAGGAAAACAAGTGGTGACCACCAAGTACTGTGTTTAGATCAGAAGAAGTTACTTCTAGGAGGTAGCATTGTGAGCTAAAAGACCTCTAAACTTCGAGGCAAAAGATCTGATTTTGGACAAGTCACTTGGCTTTTCTGGGTCTGAATATGCAAAATGATAAATTTATTTATTTATTTTTTTAATTGAGGTTGCTAAACATTCTAGTCAGTAGCTGGAAAAGTGAATTTCCTGTAGAATGACAGGAATTACATAGAAACAAGCCATTTTATTTTCCTTAAATGTAGCATTAATTTTAATGTGTACATACATAAACAGTGCAATTTTAAAACCTTGAAGGTGACATGCATATTTTAAGGTGCAGTTGGGATGGGGGAGGATGTTAGCATCTCCGATTTTCCTCACCATTTTTTTTCTAGTTCTTTATGCAAAAGCACTGAGTCAGGAAACTTCATCTAGAATGCTAAAGTTAAAGGTGAACTTCCTGAAGTCTGCACTTCTACATATCACAAACAAAATGGAAATGACTTTCTAGAGCAGTTTGGTAGGCACTAGAGTAATATAGCTGAGCTTTTAAGCTCGAAGTGAATGAAATCAGGGATTCATTTTCTGAAAAACTAAAGGTGATAATGTTTGTAACTGTGTGCCCTATTTATGTTTCATAGTTGCTACCCATGTGATCCCTTCCACCAGTCTTTTTATTCAGTATAGTTTCTGAATAGATGCTGTTCAATGGAGTTATTTATAACTAGGGTGTGGTGAGGTACAGAAGGAAGCACTGGGAAAATCACTCTTCCTTGAAGTCTGTTCTTACGGCCTTTTATCTGCCATTGAGGCAGACGTAGCTGGTGCAGAATGTCAGATGCTGACCTCATTTATAGGCCCACGGATGCGGTCCACCTTTGCTTCTTCCACAATACCTTTCTCAAGCTTTCCTGGCCTTGCAGCAGAACTTCTAGAACTAGATAGTCAGTTCAGTGGGTCCTTGACTCAAAGGTCAGGATGAGATGGGATGTGGCAGAGTGACAAGACACAAAGGGAAGATATGGTACCAATTGGCCTCAGAGCAGGATAAATTTGTATTTGCACTGATGAAAATTCAAATTCCCAAAGTAAATCTAAAAAAATGAAGATTTTCTTCGAGTGAAATGAGAAATTTAGATGAGATTGTGGGCATCCCATGAGGAACATCAGGACATTAGAATTTTGTCCTGTCACATAAGGACTTTAGACTTGTCCTATCACAGTGGACTTTAAATGGTGACTTTCAATGTGTTGTAAGAATTGAATTGCCATAATCAGCAAAAGAGACATAATATTAAAATAAAGTTAGATATTTAATATTAGAGATCTAATAGTAAAACAGAATTAAATCCAAAAGAGCCAAAAAAATTAAAAATAAAAATAAAACCTTTCAAACTTTCCTCCATCCTCTATTCACTGCTCCAGAGCACCTTTCACTAGCAAAATAACCTTGAATGGCAGGGCAAATGTGTAATGGCTTTCCTTCACAGCCAAAACTGGAATTCCTTTGTTAAATAAGGATGATTCTAGAGTTTGGACCCAATTAGAGCTCTCTGAAAATAAATAGGAAAGGTAAATAATGTCTCTCTCTTATTTGATATACAACATCTGATATTTGTGCTTTAATACTAGGCATGAAGCGCTATGGTATTTAACAAAACTAGGATTCTTCAATGTTTTGGGGTTAAAACTGAATATCATGAAATACCAAGAATTCACAGAGACAAGGTAATTTTATAGAACTCTCATGATTAAAAGGAATAGGGGCACCACTAGACTTTTTCTTGGTTAAGTTTCTACCCCTAATTGCCATGCCTACTGCCATTATGTGGATATAGGTAAAGTCTTATGTTGAAAATGATTAAATTAAAACCGGGCATGGTGGCTCATGCCTGTAATCCCAGAACTGTGGGAGGCTGAGGTGAGTGGGTCGCCTGAGGTCAGGAGTTCGAGACCAGCCTGGCCAACATGGTGAAATCCTGTCTCTACTAAAAGAAATACAAAAATCAGCCAAGCCTGGTGGCAGGTGCCTATAATCCCAGCTACTCAGGAGGCTGAGGCAGGAGACTTGCTTGAATCCAGGAAGCAGAGGTTGCAGTAAGCCAAGATTGTGCCATTGCACTCCATCCAGCCTGGGTGACAGAGTGAGACTCTGTCAAAAAAAAAAAAAAAAAAAGAAAGAAAGCAAGAAAGGAAAAGAAAGAAGGAGAGAGAGGAAGAAAGGAAGGAAGGAAGGAAGGAAGGAAGGAAGGAAGGAAGGAAGGAAGGAAGGAAGGAAGGAAGGAAGGAAGGAAGGAAGGAAGGAAGGAAATGGAAATTAATAGAAAGACTTTGAAAATGATATTAATTTAGAGACTTATCAAATATTCGAGAATACCTCTTTCTCTAAGGCATAATTAGCCTGGTCATTGCTTGACTCTCATGACACAGAAGCCTGTGTCCAGTGAAATCCATTTTGTCATACAAATGATTTCTGCCTCAATGTAAATTATATTAGGATCATAGAGACCACAGCTACTAGAGGGAAATATAATTAATTACTTCAATTACTAAGCTGTACACTATGTCTGTATTGATGATGATTCCATAACTCCATTCTTAAATCCGAGTAAAAATCAGAGGTGACTACTAGGTTTAGCCTGAAACTTAATACCACGGTCACAAGACATTGCAGAAGCACACCAAAGAATGTGATAGTTCACCTGAATAAAGTGCTAAGACTCTGCCCCTCAGTGCTGTCTAAGGAAGCTCACAGAGGATAGTACAACAACATTATACAGGAACCAGGACAAAGGGATCCAGATGGCTGACTTGACACAGGTAGTGTGCGCCTCCTCCATGGAGAGGAAACAGAATAGTTCATAGATATTCAAAGAGATTGTCTAGAAGAAAATACATGGATTTATCAAAGAAGAGACAGGCAGCACTTGTCTCTTCAGGTGCTTCAGTGAGTAAGGAGGATATTCGAAGCAGCTTACCCAGTGGGAAACCCACTGAGAACCAGGAGAGGCTCCTGGACAAGGGAAAACAGTAAGAGAGAATTCCTGAGAGCTCCGAAATGGGCTTTAATGATCTCGGCTGTGAGAGAAACCCTCAGCCCACTAGATCCTTATGCTTGGCATACAGAGCTGCCTAAAGATTGCACGGAGATGTTGCTCCAGAAAGGAAACCCACACAGAATCCCACAGGCATCCAACCCTGGAGCAGCCTCAGCTGGGCACCACTTTGACAGCCCAGCTACTAGGAGGTCTACAGACAGGGCTGCAGCTGCTGCACTCCTCCAAGGAGGCAGGAAGAAAACAGGTGCCCCCACACTCCCTCGGAGGGGCCCAGTCACCCTGCTTCGGGCTGCTGTTGAGACCGAGAAATGAGGCAGATCACACTCCCTCGGAGGGGCCCAGTCACCCTGCTTCGGGCTGCTGTTGAGACTGAGAAATGAGGCAGATCACACTCCCTCGGAGGGGCCCAGTCACCCTGCCTCAGGCTGCTGTTGAGACCGAGATATGAGGCAGATCACACTCCCCACAGCTTCTTGCCCATGCTGCCTACCTGGGAGGGACCTGCCCTTTCTGGTAACATACCCAAGGCAAAAGTTGAGAGTTTAATGCTGAATGGTGCCCTGATATCAGTCTGAGATTGGGCTGATAAGGCTGCAGCTGTCATGCAGCCAAGGACTGACAGGGAAACCAGGCTATCCTATGCATATCTAGGACAAGACCCACAGCCATGCAACAGGTTGCCATGAGGCTAAGATGCAACCAGACCACACTCCCCACAGCTTCTTGGCCATGCTGCTTGCCTGAGAGAGACCCCGCCTTCTCTTGTGCCAGGCCCAACTTGCCATTTTGAGAGTTTAACACTGGGCTGCACTGTGCCCTCATAATGAGTTCAACTTGACATGCCACAGCCATTGCTTGGTCAAGGAGAAACAGGGACGCCCATTCTCCTAAGCATACCTATTACAATATTTACCTCCCTGCTCTAGGCTGCTATAAAACCAACATTCGAGTGGACTGCACTCTTCACAGTTTCTTGCCACAGCTTCTTCCCCTTGCTGTGCACCTGAGAGGAGCCTCACCCATTCTGATTACAAAACCCACAGCTGCCACCATCTTGAGAGTTTAACACTGGGCTATACCCCACTCTTGGGCCACATTTGAGATGAGTCAGCTGCAGCCACTACCCTGGGTTAGTGGAGGGACAGAGGAGACCAAGCCCTCCTAAGCACACTTAGAACAATACCTGTCACCTACTACGGGCAGCTGTGTGACTTGGGATTAGCCCATGAATTCACTGCAGCTTCTAACAACACCAACCCAGACTGCTTGGGTCCCAGTGCATTGCTCCACCACTGCTACAGCCATGACCCACCCACACCACATCAGCTGTCTAGGAGCCTAAGAACCCACTCACACACAGGGTCCACCACTCCCACTACAAGCTCCTAAGCAAGTCACCTGCAGGGTCAAGAATTAACCCTCTAGGACATGCTAACATGGGAGGCTGTATAAGCTTCACTGAGCCTAAAAACAGGTATACTCACACCACTACTGCCACCACTGGGGCCCAAAGACTTGTTCGCTTGGCATCTAAGTCCCCAGCGAAATTTCACCACAACCTGAACTAATAACCATTTTCTAAACCACCAAGGAAATCACAGAGACCACTGACCACTGCCAAAGAAGTCACGCAAAGATCACACTACTGCAACTATCCAAAATCAAAGCCAGAGTGTCTTACTCAACAACAGATGTATACATCCTCAAGAAAAAATTATCCTCTACTAAAGCTATTTGAAAAAAAAAAAAAAGATGGAACGAGTGACAGCTATGCCAGATGCACAAATATCAACAGAAGGACGCAGAAACATGAAAAAGCAAGGAAATATGAACCATGAAAGAACCACAACAATTGTCCAGCAACAGATTCCAGTCAAAAAGTATTCCTCAAAATGCCAGGTAAAAAAAAATCATAATATTGATTTTAAAGAGGCTCAGTGAGATGCAAGAGAAATTGGAAAAACAATACAAAGAAATTAGGAAAATTAATCCAGGATGTGAATGAGAAACTTACTAAGGAGACAGATGTCTTACAGAAAAGAAAAGAAAAAAAAACAAGCAGAGATTCTGAAAGTAAAAAATTCATAGAGGGAAACACAGAATACATTTGACCGCTTCAACAATATACTAGACCAAGTGGAAGAAACAATCTCAGAACTCGAAGACAGGTCTTTTGACATAATCCAGCCAGATAAAAATAAGAAAAAGGATTTTAAAAAATGAACAAATCCTGAGACATCTGGGACTATATAAAGTGACCAAACTTACATTCCAAGGAGAAAGAAAGAGATCAAAGAGTTTAGAATATATATCTAAGAAAATAATCCATGAAAACTTCCCATCTATCAAGAGAGTTAGACATCAAGATAAAAGAGGCACGGCAATTTTCAGACAAACACATTGTAAAAAGGTCCTCACCACAGTATATAGGGTTCAAAATATCTAAAGTCAAAGTGAAAGAAAGAATTTCAAAATTAGAAAGAGTAAAGCATCTAGTCACCTATAAAGAAAACCCTGTTAGTTAGACTAACAGGAAACTTTCAGCAGAAACTTTACAGGCTCAAAGAGAATGAGATGGCACTTTCAAAGTCCTAAAAGAAAAAAAATCATCTGCCAAGAATTTTGTATACTGCAAGAATAAACTTCATAATAATGGACAAATAAAGTCCTTTCCATACAAGAAAATGCTGAGGGCTTTCGTCACCAGAAAACTGGTTCTACAGGAAATGTCCAAAGGAGTCTTAAACATGGAAATGAAAGGTCAGTATTTACCATAATAAAAGTCACATGAAAACATAAAACCCACAATTCATTTAAAACAGTCACACAACGAGGATGAGGAAGAAATCAAATGGGAACATGACAGAATTTTCATAAAATCACAAAAACAAAAAGACAGTGAAAAAGATGGAAACAATTTATGAAACAACTTGAAAACCATCAACAGTAGAACAGGAACAAAGTCTTATATATTAATATTAACCTTGAAGATATATGGATTAAATGCTTCACTTAAAAGATACAGATTGGCAGAATGGATAAAAACATGAGTCAATTATATGCTGCTTCAAGAAACTCACCTTATCCATAAAGACACATACAGATGGAAAGTACACGGATAGAAAAAGACATTCCACTCAAATGGAACACCAAAGTGAGCAAGAGTAGCTTTAGTTATACCAGATAAATCAGACTTTAAACAAAAAATAGTAAAAATGACAAAGGTCATTATGCAATGATAAAGGATGGACTCAGCAAGTGAATATAACAATCCTATGTATATGCACCCAACATCAAAGCATCCAAATTCATGAAACAAATATTACTAGACCTAAACAAACAGACAGCAATACAATAATAACAGGGGACTTTAACACCCCACTCATAGCACTAGACAGATCAAGACAAAAAATTAACAAAGAAACACTGAACTTACATTGGATTTTAGACCAAATGGACTTAACAGACATTTACAGAACATTCTATGC
The DNA here is from genome assembly GCF_000951035.1 of Colobus angolensis palliatus. NCBI lineage: Eukaryota > Metazoa > Chordata > Mammalia > Primates > Cercopithecidae > Colobus > Colobus angolensis. The sequence continues at coordinate 1,370,308 of NW_012119821.1, read as the reverse complement.
AACAATTACAGAATATGCACTGTTCTCATAAGTGCATGGAACATTTTTCAAGATAGACCACATGTTAGACTACAAAACAAGTCTTAACACATTTTAATAAATCAAAATCATATCAAGTATCTTCTCAGACCACAGTGGAAAAAAGCTAGAAATAAATACCAAGAGGAACCCCCAAAACTATACAAACACATGGAAATTAAACAGCATGTGTTTAAAAACTAAAAACAAAAAAAGAAATTAAAAAAAACCTAAAACTAAAAATAGCACTACTACTCGATTCAGCATTCCAACTACTGGGTACTCATAGGGAAAGAAATCATGTATTTAAATGATACCTGTGCACATATGCGTATCACAGCACTATTCACAATAGCAAAGATACAGAATTAACCTAAATGTGTATCAAAGGAGGACTGAATAAAGAAAATGTGATATATATATATATATATATGTTGTTGCAAAAGTAATTGTAGTATTTGCCATTATTTTTAGTTGCCATTATTTTTAATATATTTTAATGCATTATTTAAATATATTAAATTTAAATATTTAAATTTAATACATTTTATATATAGATATATATAAAATGGAATACTATTCAGCCATAAATATTATATAGGAACCAGAGCAGATTAAAGTGTTATCTAAGATATTTATCAGACCCAACATAAATCTGAATGAAATCATCTGTGTTAATGGACTAACAAATGGCAGATATAGATCCTACACAGAATAAACTATTTAAAAAAAATCATAGTATTTTAGAATCTTAAAAAAGTGGGGAGAGGAGCAGGACTTTGAGAACGAAGGAGTAAGGAGATCGGCACAACCTCTCCCCGACAAAACAACAATTTAATTCACAAAAAATTATTTTAAAAGATCATTAATCATTCATATTCCCTGGAAATTGTCCTAAATGCATACAGCAAATGTAACAACATTCATTCAAGAAAACCTATTAAATATCAGTAAGAAAAGTGAGAATCTGTGGCACTTGAGCCATGAACTGGCCCATTACATCCACTTCCCAGTTCCTGGGAAGCCCTTCCTGAAACATGTTTAGTCAAGAAGCAAGGAGCTCCTTTTTCCTCCAGCAGTCCATTTGAAACTATGGTTTCATCCTAGGAGGAGCCAGCTGCTGGCATTTCTCATGCCCGCCCCTATTCTGCCTCCCAGCCCCATGTTGCGGCCACGCTTATTCCAGGCAGGTGAGACCAAAAAGACAGCCTTTGTAGGCACCCACCCAGTTGCCATCTGTAAGGAGAAAGCTCTACCCGAGAAGCTGCAAGCTGAGAATACTGGGGCCCTGATGATCCCGTCCCCTAACTCATTGGATACAATTTCCACAAAGAGAGGCGCAAGGTGAGAGGAGCAAAACCGACAGAAATGAAGGGAGAACCGGGCAATTCAACAATGATCGTTGGAGACTTCAATACTCCACTTGCAAAAATGGGAAGAACAACTTCACAGAAAACTAGCAAAGAGAGAGAAGAGTTGAACAATTCTACAAACCAACCAGAACCAACAAATATGTCTAGAACATCCCATTAAATAACAGAATATACATTCTTCTCAAGCACACAAGGAACATTCTCAGGATAGACAATATGCTAAGCCATAAAACAAGCCTCAATAATTTAAAATAATTAAACTAATAGAAAGTATGCTATCAAACCACATCAGAATTAAATTAGATATTGATGACTGGAGGAAATTTTGGAATAGACAAATACCTGAAAATAAGCAAACTTACCCAACTGGTCAAATAAGGAATCACAAGGGGCATTAGATATTTCAGAATGAATGAAAATGAAAACACAATGTAACAAACTATGGGGCACAGCTAAGTCTGTGCTCAAAGTGAAATTTGTAACTGTAAATGCTTCTTTTAGAAACTGAGAAAGATCTCATCAGTTACCTCATCTTTTATCTTAAGAAATTAGAAAAATAAGAACAAAATAAACACAAAGCAAGCAGAAAGAAGGAAATAATACAGGATAGAACAGAAATAAATAAAATAGCAAATAAAAATGCAATAGCAAACACCAATAAAACCAAAAGTTAGTACTTTGAAAACATCAACAAACTGGGCAAATCTTTTGATGAAGTGATAAAGGAAAAAACAGAGTAGATGTAAGTTGCTAAAATCAGAATATTGCTACCAACCTTACAGACACAGGAAGGATTATAAGGAAATATTATGAATAAATATACACCATCAAATTAGATAACTTAGATGAAACGAACAAATTTCTAGAAAGAAACAAATTACCTAGTCTGGCTCAAGAAAAAAGAGAAAATCTCAACAGGCCAAAAATGGATAAAATGAATTAGTAAATTTGAAACTTCCCACAAAGAAACTTCAAGCCCATTTGGCCTATTGGTGAATTTCACTAAACATTCAAAAAAGAATTAATACCAATCCTTTACAAACTCTTCCAAAAAACAGAAGATAGGAACACTTCCCAAATTGTTCTATAATGTCGGTATTATCCTGATATAAAAGACGACACAAGAAATAAAAAGTATAGAACAATATCCCTTATGAACACAGATGTTAAAATTTGAAACAAAATATTAACAAAGTGAATCCAGAAATATACATAAAAAAAACCAGTATACGCCATGGACAAGTGGGAATTATCTCAGGAATGCAACAGTGGTTTAACATCTGGAAGTCAATTAATGTAATATGTTAATGGAATAAAGGGCAGAAACCATCATCACAATAAAGGCTTATATTTATATTCAACTGATTTTTCACAACAGTGCCAAGACAACTGAATGGGGAAAAAATAGTCTTTTCAACAAATGGTACTGAGAGAACTCCATACCCACATGCAGAAAAATTAAATTAAGGCCCTTTCTCACACCATACCAAAAAACTAATTCAAAATTGACCATAGACCTAAATGTAAGGACAAAAGGCATTTCATAAAATCTAATACTCACTCATGATTAAAAACTCTCAACAAATTAGGAACAGAAAGAAACTTAATTTGATATAAGGCATCTACAAAAAACCTACAGCTAATATCATATTTAATGATGAAAAATTTAATGAATGGTTGCTTGTCTTCTAAAATTAGGAACAAGACAAGGATGTCTCCTCTCACTAATCACTAATTACTTTCTAGAAATTTGTTCGTTTCATTCAACCTTTTACCGGAGGTGCCAGACATAGTAATTAGGCAATAAAAAGATATAAAAGGCATCCAGATTGAAAAGGAAAAAGTAAAACTATCTCTCTTCATAGGTGACATAATTTTGTATATAGAAAATCCTAAGTAATATAAATAAAAGACTATTGAAATGAATTAAAAAGTTCAGCAAAGTTCAAGGATAAAAGATAAATATATAAAAATCTATTGAATTTCTATACACTAGCAATGGAAAATCTGAAAATTAAGAAAATTTCATTTATAATAATATCAAAAAGGGTAAAATTTGTAGGTTTATGCATCTTACAAAGAATGTTCAAGACATAACCTTAAAACTATAAAATATTGTTAAAAGAAATTAGAGAAGATCCAAATAAATTGAAAGACATTTCATGTCCATGGTTCAGAAAATAAAATGTTGTTAAGTTGGCAACACTCCTCAAATTGATTTACAAAGTCATTCAATCCCTATTAAAAATCTAGCTGGCTTTTATTTAATTTTTTTTTTTTTGGCAGAAATCACACTGATCTTAAAATTCATATGTAAATGCAACTGTGAAGAGCCAAAACAATCTTCAAAAACAAGAGCAAAGTTGGAAGACTTACACTTTTTGATTTCAAAACTTACTACTCAACTACAGTAATTAATACAGTGTGGCATTCGCACAAGGATAGACTTATAGATCAATGAAACAGAATTAAGAGTCCACAATTAAACCTTTACACTATAGTCCATTAATTTTGCACAATGGTGCCAAGACAATTGAACGGGGAAACAATAGTCTTCTCAACAGATGGCACTGGGAGAATCAGAGAGCCACATGTAGAAAAATTAAATCAAGGCCCTTTCTCATGCCATACCCCCAAATTAATTCAAAATTGATCACAGACCTTAAATGTAAGAGCTAAAATTATAAAACTCCTAGAAGACACACAGGAGTAAATCTATAATACAATTGTTTAGGCAATGATTTCTTAGATGTGACACTAAAAGTACAAGTGACAAGAACAAAAAATAAACATCAAAATTAAAAATGTTTGTGCTGCAAATAATAATATCAAGAAAGTGAAAGAAAATCCATTGAATAAGAGAAAACATTTTCAAAGAATATATATGCTAAAGGACTTACATTCAGAATACATAATGAACCCTTACCACTCAATAATAAAGACAAGTAATCCAATTTAAAAATAGGCAAAGAATCTGAATAGACATTTCTCCAAAAAATATATACAAGTATGCATTAAGTACACAAAATGATGTTCATCATTAGCCATCAGAGAAATGCAAATCAAAATTACAATGAGATACCACTTCACTCCACTAGGATGGCTATAATAAAAAAGATAGACAACATTAAGGGTAGGCAAAATGTGGAGAAATTGGAATCTTTATGCATTGCTAGTGGGAATGTAAAATGATGCATTCATTTTGGGCAACAGTTTAGCATTTCTTCAAATGATTAAACAGAGAGTTACTATAAAACTCAGCCATTCCACCATTAGATATCAAGCCAAGAGAAATGCAAACATATGTCTACACAAAAACTCATGCATGAATCCTCATAGTATTAGTATACTATGAATAATATCGTATGTAATATTATTCATATAAACTAAAAAGTAGAAAAAACCTAAGTGACTGTCAACAGATGAAGTGATGAATAGGATGAAGGGGAGACATGAGGAGTGACTGCTAATGGATTCAGGTTTATTTCGGTCAAGATGAAAATGCTCTAAAATTATACTGTGGTGATGGTTACACAATCCTATGGATATAATTAAAAACACTGAGTTTTCACATTAAATGGGTAAATTGTACAGTATGTGAATTATATCTCAATAGAGCTATTTAAAATTTTTAAAAGAAAGTAAAAGCACACACTTACATGCTGCACTCACTCCTAAAAACAAGATCTCTTCTCTTATTTCTAAGTTTCTAGAGCTTAAATCCTAGGATAGGGGCAGATCTGAAACAGAGAGGTCTGATTCTAGAGAGGAAATTAGGTTTTCAACATTTAGGAACTGATGTGTGCAAACTTTAATGGAATAAGCTCATTTTCCTTCACTGTAGACAAAAACAAAAATCAACGACACAAATTTCTAAAGAAATTTCCTTGGTTACAGCTTTGGTTTAGAAGAATCTCAACCTGCATTATATAACTCCTTTTAATCATCCAGAGTGATGCTATTAAGAGAAGAATCTGAATAGCACTAAGTAAAGGATTGCCTTGTTATGTTGGAACACAATTATCTGTCCAAAGGCTTGAGTTCTCACTCTGAGGAGACGGGTGCATTGAGGACTTTGGAGCAAGAGGAAGCAGTAACAATTGAGCACAGGCAATGAGTGTTTCAGCCTCAGTACTCAGAATATGTTCTTTATAACCTGTTTCTATTTGCCCAGAGACAATTCATGTTAGAACACAACATAAAGCATGACTGGAGAAAAACGAGTCCAGTTCCCCATCCAGGAAATCAAAAGGCCAGATGCAGAGCTGAGTTGAAGCACAGAATCTCAGAAAACTCAGTCATGCAGGGGAGACATTTGAAGAGCTGGATGAAGGGGGAAGGATCCAAAACAGGGTTACTAGATAAAAGACAAGATATGCAGCTAAATTTGAATATCAGACAAACAACAAACATATTTTTTCTTAGTATAAGTATGTCCCAAATATTTCAGGGATGTATTTTTATTTGCTAAATTTGTAGCTTTTTTGTGTTTATATTTGCTAAATATGGCAACTCTAATCCAATGGGCACAGTTAGTTAATAAAACATCTGGATAATCAGTTGGCAATAGAGATGTAAATAGAGAATCTCTAAGAAATGGGGATTGAGACAGACGACATGAAGAGGAAGGCTGGGGGCAAAGAGTAGAACAGCCCACAGCAGAAGCTTAGAGGATTCTGTAGCTCAGTTTTGTAGCTTCAGATAAAACAACCACTAAAAATACATATCTACTATGGGAAGAATATAGGATTTGAGTTCTTTACATTTCATGGCTCATGATATAAGCAATCAAGGACCTCCCTGAGCCACACTAAGATTATTTCCAGGTTGACATATGACCATGCACAGTAGCTACAAGAATCTTCTCCTTTTAGGGGCTCCTGAAGATCACACTTTTTGGTGAATCTCTCAAAAGCACAAGGTCCTACATTCATATTCTTGATGACCCTGAGGAATCTCTAATCCAGCTACCCCATGAAATCTTCCTCAGAGAAACAGAAGAGAAGTAGTACTTCCATTGCTAGCTGAAACTCTCAAAAAATAACAAGGAAAAGGAAAGGAAAAGTTAATGTGGTCCATGCATACATAGGGAGTGAATGGTCCCTAAGTACTTGGAAATAAGGTTCGATGTCCTCAGAGTTACACTAGCAAACTCTAAGTCACTGTGATTTATCATTTGGGGAAGTAAAGCAAGAGACAGCTCATCATGTGTCACTGAAGCATAAGAGAGAAGCCAAAACATTAAAAGTCATGTGATGTGGGTAAGACCTCAAGGAGGTAGACATGGAGTGTATCATTTAGTAATGTAAATATAATAGAATTTGTCAAGAATGGAAGCCTCAATAAATCAATTCAAAAAGAAAAGCTGGCAATGTCCATTAGAACAATGTCCTAAAAATGCACATCTTGGCTAAGTAGACAGAGCATTATGATTTGTTTGGCTAATAAACTTTTCTCCACAAGCCTCTATGATGGTCAATCAATAGCCTACATTCGGGATTGTACTCATTAGTCTCTGTGAACTTAGTTAAATGTGAGTCTATTCCCGAAAAGGAGATCCAATCTTACCACATTAATAAACCAATCGGGTTTCTCAGCCTGGACTTCCTAAGGCCAGCCTCTGGGTCATGGTGAATGGCTCAAAGGAAACCCCTGGTGACCCATCCAGATAGCTTTTCCAGGGCAATACATCGTCTGCCTTTTTCAAATGGAAATGCAGGGTTCCAAGGCCAAAATTACCCCTACTAAATTCACATAATACGGTCTTTCTATCACAATACCTAATCCCTCTCCATTCGTAGCAGCATGTCCAGTGTGGATTACCTTGTAGCTTGGGATCTGGAACTAACATTCCAGTGTTATGGCTGCTGTACTGGCCCAACGCTAAACACAGATCATCCATAGCCCCATCTCTGTTTCATTTGTAAATGTTCATGACTTAAATTACAATTTTTTTATTACTTAAATGAACCACTTCTTCCCACATACCTTATGTTACATATAAGCTTCCTTCTGGTTGCAAGGAGACCTCTTATTTGTGAATGGCTCTTGTCAAAAACTACAGTTACAACAGGAGGGCATCAGAGAAGAGTTACATAAATATTTTTGATTTTTAGGTGCTTAGGTTCTCCAGTTATTGCAGGCAGACACTGAAGCATAAATAAGATATGGGAATGCTCTGGGTGAAAGAATAAATGCCTCTGAGACAGCAGATTGCTGCAGGCAGAGAGGTAAAACATCTGTTAACAGTAGTTTCTAAATGCTTCTTACTTTTGATCTTCAAAGGCTTATGAAAACTTTATATCTTATATATACCAGTGAAAAATAAAGTTTACATTTACAAATAACTCATACAATTTATAGTGTGGCCGGTATTCTAAGTTCTTTACATCTATGTTTTGACATATTCATACTCAAAGAATCAAAGAATCAAGGATCATCACCATGGATGTATTTGAGCATTTCTGCTCCATTCTGTAATCTCATAAGGACTGTGTTCTCAGCTTTGTAATCTCATCCTAAAAATAGTCTAGTAGTCCACTTTGAGAGTCAATAACCTTAGGTTCCAAGAGTGTCGAAGGGGGCTATAAAGAATTACCGCTTCTTAACCTATAACCATTCCCCAATCAATATCTAATAAAAATCACTACAAGCATGTAGAAGTACCATAACTATTCCACTCTTTGTCTTTGGTACACATGTTTTTCTCTTACTTTATTTCAATTGTTATTAAACACTTCAAACTATAAGTGAATTAAGATAGTGATATTTTTTAAAATCCATGCACACATAATCCAGATTTCACAAACATTAAAATCTGATATTTAGTCTCCCTTAGGAAACAATATACTAAAGATACAATAGATACCATATATTGTAGACACAGAATACAGTGGATTCTATGTAGATACCATATATTGTTTAAAATGTTCTTTCATATTCCTACCCTTTTAAAAATGTACACATTCATAAACAATATACTAAATAGTTTTCATGCTTATAAATGTAAATAAATGACATTACACCCTGTATATGTCTCTACAACTTGCTTTCTTTAACCCATCATAATTTTGGGGGCTATATCTATGCTGAGTCATGTAGATTATTTACTAATTTTAAATATGTATAATATTCCATTATATGCAGATCCCATTATTTATCTACTCATTAATTTGATTCCTGTTGGTAAATTTAGGTTGCTTTCTATTTCTGGTTATTATAAGCACAAGAACAGTGAAGATATGCAAGAATTTCTCTAATGTATCTACCCAGAAGCGGAATGGCTGGATAACAAGGTATGCACATCTCCAGCTTGTTTTGTGAGGATTAACTGACTTGATATGTCAAAGTGATTAGCAGTGCTTGGCAGGGAACAGGAGCCTAATAAATATTTAAGGTGTGGTAGCTACAAATATTTTATATTTTGATGAAGTCAAACTATCTTTTTTTTATTTTTTCATCTTATTTTAAAGAATTCCTTTCCTGCTGTGATGTTATAAAGATATTCTTCTACATTTTATTTTTCTTAAGTTTTTGAACTTTTGCTTTTCACTTTGAGATCTATAATTCATCGGGAATTCATTGTGGTGTGTGCTATGAGGTAAAACACTGACTTTTTAATACGGATAAGCAATTGTCCCAACACCACTTTATCCCCTACTGACTGGCAATGCTATTTTTATCACATTCCAAGATCCCATGTATGTGTGGGCATCTTTCTGGATTCTCTGTTCTATACTACTACAGATGTTTAAGTTCTTAATTTCACTGTGGCTTCATTTCATTTATAAATTGGAGATAAGTCATATCTATTTCATAGGATGCTGTGAGAATTTAACACACTAACATACACAAAGTGCTTGGAATAGTGCCTGATATATAGTAAGTAAAACATACAGGTTAGTTTTCCTGATGGTTAATTTTATGTATTTTATGTGTTAATTTGATTGGACAACAGGGTGCCCAGGCATTTGGTCAAACATTATTCTGGGTATGTCTGTGAAGCTGTTTTTGGACAAGATTAACATTTAATTGGTAAGCAGATTGCCCTCCCTAATGTGGATGGCCTCAATCCAATCAATTAAAAATCTAAATAGAACAGGCTTACTAAGAGGGAACTCCTTCTGCCTGTTCTAACTGGGACATCAATCCCCTCCTGTGCTCAAACTAGAACTTACTCCATCAGCTCTCCTGTTTCTCAGGCCTTCCTTCACACAAACTGGGTTTATACCATTGACTCTCCTGGGTCTCTGCCTTGCAGCCTGCAGATCCTGGGACTTCTCAGCTTCCACAATCATGTAAGCTAATTTCTTATAATAAATATTTACACACACACACATACACACACACACACACAATTGGTTCTATTTCTCTGAAAAACCTAGTACAGCTGTTATTAGTGTATGTTTATCCAATTGCCAACACTACACTGTTCCAAAGATTCAAGTTTGTATTACTTCTTGATTCCTAATACAGCAAATTTTTCCCTCAAAATTTTCCTCAATGCCTTGAACGTTCATTCTTTCATATAATGTTTGGAAACAACTTTTCAAACTTCTCAAAAACTCCCATGGGATCTGAATCAGAAATGCACTGAGTTCATAGATTTGAGAAAAACAGATTTTACAGTACTGATTTCTCCTACAGGAACAGGTTGTATCCCCCACCACCTGCTTTTTCACTGTTCTTTATATTTTTTTTATATAATAATTTTCAACATGATGAACTTGTGCAATTTCTATAAATTTTTTCCCCAATTTATAGTTTTGGCACTATTATGAAAAAGATTTTATCTTACCATTTCATTTTTAATTAGTTATTACATAAGAATTCTGCCAAGTTTTATATATGAATCTTGCATTCAAAAAGCTTGCTGAATTTTTTTATTAGTCTTAACAATTTATTTGTGTGAACTCTGAATGTTCTGTACTTTGTTTAGACTCCTGATGAAAGAAAGTTTGCCTCTTTTTTTTAATATCTTACGTATTTCCATAATTTTTATCTTTTTGCATTGCCTAAGACTTCTATTAATATTTTCATACTGGCTTATTATCAATGCCCTAGCTTTTTGAGACACAGATATATATATGAAAATATCTAGAATTATTCAATAAGAAATGAATGCGTGGCCATCTGTCTAGGTGTCTGGTTAATTGTTTTGATCTGAAAGAGTAATAAAATTTCTCTTACCTCCTCAAGAGGCCCAAACAGTTACAGCCAGCATTAGGTAGTTAGGTTAAAACCCTAAAGTGCAAGGAAGATGGGAGTGCAATCTCCCGAAGTATTTACATTTCAAATGGTATGAAGTTCAAAATTTGAAGGTATCTCTGGGTCTTAAAAACTAGAGATGGCCGGTCACTGTGGCTCACGCCTGTAATCCCAGCACTTTGGGAGGCCGAGGCAGGTGTACCACC
>NW_012119821.1:1352734-1359134 GCF_000951035.1 Colobus angolensis palliatus | reverse complement strand
GAACCCGGGAGGCAGAGCTTGCAGTGAATCGAGATCGCGCCACTGCACTGTAGCCTGAGCAACAGAGCAAGACTCTATCTCAAAACAAAACAAAACAAAAAAGCCAGAGATACCATCCACTTGCATACTAATAGTCCTTGAAAAGATATTTATATTCCAAAAGGTTAGGCCGAGAATCTAGGATACTTTCCATCAAATGAGTAAAACTATTTTTCTCTCTTTTCAGGAAGAAAAAGGGACGATTATCTCTCTCCCACGTATAAAAGGGGAACATCTCCTGTTTTTCACCTCTTGCCTATAGTGTGTCAGTTTACTCACGCAGGGCATTCTTCCATCTAGTTTAACTGTGTCATCCCAGGGGTAAGGCCTGCAGGAAAAGTAGGGTGGGGGTGGTGCAATGCATTTATTTAATATAAGGTAACAAATAATAAATGTGTCTCTCACCCAGAATACCTAATCAGTCATTTAGGATAAAATTAATAACTGTGAATATTAAAAACTGTATATCACTCTTACATTTCTGAAATAAACCTTAATTAATGATAATATGTTTAATTGGAACCATTTCTGGGGTGGATGTACCCACATTATATTTAAGACTTCTTTACCATGTTCATAGGGAGATTCTCTTGTGATTTTTATCTCTGTATTCCATCAAATTTGGTGTTAAGGTTATACTGGTCTTATGAAAATGATTGGGGTAGCTTTATCTTCTTTCTCCTAGCAGTTTATACAAAATATGTATCCTCTCTTCTTTGGAGGGTATTTAACATCTTCTTTAACACCACCTGAGCCTGGTGTCATGATCAAGGAGCTAAAATAGTAACTGATCACTAATCTTTAGAAGTTATTGCTTATTTCTTCTTAAGTCAATTTTTATCATGTATAATTTCCAAATAAATGGTCCATTTCACTTAAGACCAATATGATTATCCTTGTAAACTCTTAACTTCAGCACAAAGGCACCTTCCTCACTTTGAATTAATTTTTGTATTTGGGCTTATTCATTCTTTTGTTTTTGCACTCAGCCTTATTTATTTATTATTTCTGTTTTATTCATTCTGTTTTATTCAGCCTCTGATATGTTTGGAATATCAATGATTTCTTTAATACCTTACTTTTCCAAACTGACCGGAAAATGGCACCTCATTTTTCTATCAGTTACTCTGGGTTTTGGAACCTTTTCTCAGCTTTTTATTACAATTTCTGATGAGTTAACATAAGAAAATAACTAAGTACTTTCAAATATGATTCAACAATTTTACATCTATATTTACTGGGATTGCCATACTACACCCAAATTAACAGGACTATCCAATGACACCAAATTCTGAGCCAAAAAATGTTTATAAATATGTACTTATTTAATATACTGGTCACAGAAATAAACCGTAATTTTTCACTAAGAAATAACATTTAAGATTGCACACATTTCACAATTCCTCCAAGGAAAGAGGAAAGAAACTTACATTTGCCTGAGGCTCCACCTCAGTGGGCAGACTGGTTGGAGTTTCTCCAGGGACCCCCTCCCATCTGGCTGTCTCATTACTGTCTTATATTTCAAGATTTTCATGTGGTCTATAATGACATTGACATGTAAGGATGAATATAATCTTAGATCTGCTAATTATGCTTAAATCGTTTTTGTAAGAGGAAATACAGGAAAGGAAAAATAATCTACAGTAAAACGTATACATCTAGATAACGGCAGAGCAGGCCTTGAGCTGAGTTCTACTTATTCCTAGTCCTGCGCTTTTCCTCTCTTTCCTTTTTACCTTTTTTAACTTCAGAATCACCCAGAGGACATTACAAGTTTCTCATAAGGGTTAAGAGCTCTACGATTTATCAACAACCAAGAATCTTTCTAAAACCTGAAATAAAGACTTACATTGCAGCATTTCATTTAAACACCAAAAACAGACTTGCTAGAATTCTGTAGATTTATGGCACCTTATAATTAAAATTATTTGTTGTAAACAAGAGAGCTAAAATGATTATGCTTTAAATGATACACAGACATGTTACAAAAACAGAATAAACTTATACTTAGTGATACTGTACCTATTATAAAACTAAGTCTAAAAGGAGTTGTATTAGGGATAATCTGAAACCTCAGAAATATTGTTTACATGGTAAACGGAAAGGGGACAATTAACTAACATTCCTTGAGTGCCTACATTGTGGCAGGAGGGTGGTAAGCATTTTGCATCATTTATCTCATGTAATCCTAAAATAAAAAAGAATCACCATAACCTCACTAGTTTGTTATTCTGACTTAATCTTTAAAACATTAGCATATATTTTTAAATATAATCAAGCATTCTTAACATTAAAGCCACAGGCAAATTTGATGAAAATGTCATAGCAAAAGGCAATCCTATAATTACAAAGTATAACTCATAATGGGCATGACAAACTTTTCTGAATAATTATGAAGAGATAGCATAACGCTTGTTAATTACTGCAGAATTTGCAATCTAAACATCTTTTAGCTCCATTTTTCTTTACATATCTTTTTATGATATTTTGATTTAAGTCACTTTATTTCCCCAACACCGCCAGGAATTTATCAACATTGCTGCCAATCTGATAATATTTTTAGATTTTAAGTTATAGAATCACTTTAGAATTCCCTACCAATCAAAGCATTTCCAGTGCTGTAGGGCAGTCCTAATCACTTGCAGCACTGATATATCAGCTAGGCATGTTTTGAGAAAACTATGGTAGTGAGTTCTTTGTAATTAGTAAAGTGTGCTCTTTGCCTTTCACAGTGCTTGGAACAAACTTAAAGTTATCTAAGTAACTTAAAATGCTATAGAAAACAAAAGGAAGAAGTCGGCAATATGATTCAGTGCAAGGAACACTGGACTAAAAGCTATTAGACCTATGTTCACAGTCTAACTCTTGCATTATTAAGGCATATATCTCATAGCATTTTATTTTAATTTTCTGGGATTTAATTCTTAAACTCACTGTCCTGATTTTCTACCTTTAGAACCTATAAAAAGATGAGCAAAGCAAACTGAAAATAGATAGAAAAGAGAGAACAGCAAAAATCAGGAAAAAATAATAAAATAGCAAACCAGCAAACAGAAAAAGTTTAAAACCCTAGAGGTTGGTTACTGGAAAAGATCAACAAAATTCTAAATCCCTAACTAGTCTGATCAAGTAAAGAAAAAAAAAAAAAAAGGAGAGCACACCAATTACCAACATCAGAAATGAAAGGACTTACATAACTACAGATCCTACAGAAAATAACTAGATAAATAAGAGTATATTATGAACAATTTTACACTGCAAATTCAACACTTAGATGAAATGGACAGATTCTTCAAAAATACAACTTACTAACAATGACAAAAGATGAAGCAGAAAATCTATTTTTATATCTATCAAGAAATTGAATTCAGAGTTTAAAATTTTTTCACACACTCCATGTCAAGATAGCTTTACTAAAGAATTTTCGCAAATATTTTAAAAAGTAACAACAATAATCTTACACATGCTCTCATAAAACAGGCAAGTGGGAAACATTTCCAAACAGTTTATGAAGGTAGCATAATCCCAATATTAAAAAATGACAAATTCATTCCAAAAAGAAAACTATGGACCAATGACAGCCATGAACTTAGGGAGAAAAAGTCTTTAAGATATTAGCATACATAAAAATGAAAAGATATCATGCCAAGTGAGGTTTATTCCAGAAATGCCAGATGGATGTAACACTTAAAAATAAATCAATGTGATTCACTCTATTAGGATTATAAAGAATAAAAACTTCATGATCATTTCAATAGATGAATAAAAATATTTTACCAAATTCAGCATCTGTTCATGATTAAAAATAAAATAGTCTCGACAAGCCAAGAAGAGAAACTAAGTTCCTCTCCTCAATCTGATTGAAGCATCTATAAAAATCTACAGCTAACACTTTATTTAATGATGAAATATTAATGCTTTCCCCTACGTTGTGAAAAAAAGTTATGATATTCACTCTCAAAACTTCTATTCAACATTGTACTGAAATTGTAGCCATTGCAATAAAATAAGAAAAAATAATGAAATGTGTAGCAAATAGAAATAAAGTAAAACTATCACTATATGCAACTGATATAATTGTTCACATAGAAAAATCTATAGAATATAAAAACTAGAAACCAATAGATGAATTTAGCAAGTTAGAAAGATACAAGTCTAATATATAAAAACAAGTTGTATTGTTACATAATTGCAGCTAACAGCTGGATTATGAAATTAGAAAAATAGTTCTGCAAAACCACATACAATATTTAGGGATAGGTTTAGGAGAGATCAAAAAAATCCTCTATACTAAAAACCATAAAATATTGCTGAAAGAAATTCAAGTAACCATAAATACATGAAGAAATATATAATGTTAGTGGTTGGAATGCTCAATATTGTTAAGATGTAATTACCTCTCTATAAAGTCAATGAAATCCTCATAATTTTCAGTTATTTTTGTGAAACTCAAGACATGCTTCTGAATTCTATATGGAAATATAAAGAAACATACATCTCATACCCATATTTTAAAAGGTAAATAAGGTTCAAGGACTTACACTACCTGATTTTCAGGCTTACTATAAGGCTAGAGTAATAAGGACAAATCAACAGGCAGGATCAACAACTAGATCAATGAAATAGAACTCAGAAGTAGACTCATAATTCTAAAGTCATTTGAGTTTCCACAATGAATCCAAAGTATTTTAATGGGGGAAGAACAGACTTTTCAATAAAGAGTCCTAAAATAAATGGATATCTATATTAAAAAAAAATCAACTCTAACCCACACCATACATACACAAAAATTATTTTTTTTGACACAGCACCTCCCTCTGTTGCCCAGGCTGGAGTACAGTGGTTTGATCTCGACTCACTGCAATCTCTACCTCCCAAGTTCAAGTGATCCTCCTGCCTCAGCCTCCCTAGTAGCTGAGACTACAGGCGCATGCCACAATGCTGGACTAATTTTTGTATTTTTAATAAAGATGGGGTTTCACCATGCTGGCCAGGCTGATCTTGAACTCCTGACCTCCGGTGATCCGCTCACCTCAGCCTCCCAAAGTGCTGGGATTACAGGCGCAAGCCACCACGCCCCACCCACAAAAATTAATCCGAAGTGGATACAGGTCTAAACATAAGAGCTAAAACTATAAAAATATTTAGAAGCAAACATAGAAGAGTACCTTTGCAACTTTGAGTTAGGCAAAGATTTCTTAAACAGGAAACAGAAAACAATCATAAAAGAAAAAATTGATAAACTAGACCATTAAAATGTAAAACTTTGTCTAAAAAAATATCATTAGGAAAACGAATACACACGTACTCAATACAAGGAGAAATTAATGGGCAAATGTCTGCTGTATAGAATGTAAAATAACTCATAACTCAGTAATAAGAATATAACCATCCAAAAAATAACAGCAAAGTGTTTGAAAACACTTCAATGTAAGACATATGCATTGCCAATAAGCACATTAAAAATCACTCAATATATTTATCCATCAGGGAAATGCACATTAAAACCACAAGGTGATACCAATACATACAAAACAGAATGCCTAAAATTAAAGACTCATGAGATCAAACATTGGCAAGAAAGTAGACCAACTGAACTCTCATAAAAATGATGCAACCACTTTGGAGAAATGGTTGGCAATTTCTGGAAAACTAAACCTACATCTACCCTATGACCAAGCAATTTCAGTACTAGGTACTTACTCAAGAGAAAAGAAAGCATATGTCCACAAAAATACTTGCATGAGAGTATTCATAGCAACTTTATTCATATAAACCAAAATGGAAATAGCCAAGTTACCTATTAATAAGAAATTAGATAAACATAAACATACATGATGAAATACTACTTAGGAATAAAAAAGAACCAACTACTCATTCGTGTAACAAAATATATCTGAATCTTAAAAACATTATGCTGAATGAAAGAAGCATTACACAAAAGAGTAGATAATTGTATGACCCCATTGATATAAAGTTCTAGAACAGGCAGAAATAGTAAGACAAAATTCAATCAGTGGTTGTCTCTGAGGAATTTGTAAGAAAGTGGACTAGGAAGGCGGCTGAGGGAACTTTTCGGGGTGATGGCTATATTCTGTATTTTATTAGGGCTTGACACAGGGTTGCCACAAATCCTCAGATGCAATATCTGCAAAGCTCATAAAGCAAATGGCAATTAAACAAGGTATGCCAGTATCTACATACATATATATGTATATATAGTCCAATTATTTGACATTAATATAATAAGATAATAAAAAGATTTTTGCATAGAATGGCTTTTATTTAAAAGATTATAATTCTTATATTTTTCTTTTCTTTTTTTTTATTTTTTTTATTTTTTATTTTTTTTATTATACTT
>NW_012119821.1:1335919-1350689 GCF_000951035.1 Colobus angolensis palliatus | reverse complement strand
AAAATTGACACTCTAACATCACAATTAAAAGAATTATAGAGGGAAGAGCAAACACACTCAAAAGCTATTTTTCTTTTAAAATTATTAAAATAACACAAGAATCTGATTAAAAGCAAAGCCCTCAAAATTCAGCGCTTTTATAGTGTTAACTATAAACACAGAGGCAAGAAATTTAAAGAAGAATATAATTGTTAGTGCTATAAATATTGTCTGAAATGTATTGCTAACTGTAATTGTGCCAGTAAGGGAATAAAAACAAGCCTTAAATACAGTAGTTTTAGTTGTACACAAAATGAGACTCCGTAGTAGTGACTGAAGTTCTGTGTAGAGAAATTCATGAGCTCAAATTGAGATTCAAAGAAAAAAAAATGTCCATATGGATTTAGGAGGTAGGAACCACAGCCCAAGTATGATGAATTTATCAGCTCAAGCTATCTTACCGCTCCTTATCCAACATTTAACTTATACTCCATTTTGTCTGGTTATATTTGTCCACAGAGTGCACCGACCCTCGTGCTTCAGGAAAAAGACATTTGACCAATATCCCTTGACCTATAGAAGTCAGGTTCAATCTTCTTTAAAAATACATTTAATAGGTTGAAGCAAAGAGGGAAATCCTAGGATTAATAAAATAAAGATGAATGGCTATAAATGTTTATTGTGTTTTATCTCTCTAAACATTTTAAGCTCCTTGAAGATAATATCCATACTTTCTATTCTTTGCATATTCTCTATCACGGTGTGAGAATGTGGTATTTGATTTCAAAAATGTGTTTAATTAAGATGAAGAATTTAAAAACTACTATATGGCTAAGTCTTATTTTAAGGTTTTCAACGTTCTACTGTGAGGAAATGGGTGGCTAGTGTTGCTGTGGGAGTGACGATTGTGCCTGGGGAGGTAAAAATAAACCAAAGCAAGCTTTAGAAAAAAAAAAAAGTTTGACATTTTCTTTGAGAAGTCCAAACACTGTCTAAAAGTAGACAGGGCAGTTTCCCAAGATAAGGAAAGGAGAGTATAATGAAAGGAGCATGGGCTCTTTACCTACTGACTGGCTCAGTGACCTTAGGCTAGTTCTTGACCCTCTCTATGCCTCTAGTTTCTTAATGGAGATAATAACCTCTGATTGAAAGCACAATGAGGAGGAAAAGTGCAGGTACTTTCTCATTAAAACACTCGGTAGGCCTGTAATAAATGAGAGCTGAAATACCTCTGATGCCGAGTGAAAAAGCCCTTGTGTAGTCCCCTTCTATATCGAACAAAGGTTACTCTGTGTGGCCAATATCATACGGCAGAAGTGATGCCATGCTCCTTCTGATATTAGGTTATAAAACACGTGGCTTCTGTCTTGGACACGTTCTTGTTCTCTCCTTTCTTTCTCTTATATCACTCTGGGGAAAGCAAGCTCCCAGGTTGTGATCAGCCCTACGGAGAAGCACATGTGGAAAGGAACTGAAGCCTCCAGTCAAAGCCAGCATGAACAGAGAGGCGTGACAACAATCACTTGAATGAGCTTACAAATAAATTTTGTAGCTCAGTAAGCCTTGAGATGACTGCAGCTCCAGCCTACAGCTTAACTAAAACTTTGGGAGAGAATCTGAGCTGGAAGCATTCAGTTAAGCCACATCCGTGTTGCCGACCATCAAGAACTGTGAGACAATAAATAAATACTTGTTTTTAAACTGATGAGTTTGGGCCCAATTTGTCACACAGCAATGGATAACTAATACAGTTCCCCAAGTTTATGTTCCACCAAATGAATTCTGTCTTGGAGGGATCTCAAAGAGCCTACAGATGCTAATGTCTTTGCATTCAAAGTCTCCAGGGGCGAGACCATATTCATAGTCCCTCTTAAACTACAAACAGATTTATAAAAGATTGAAGGTCACAGGAAAGCTAATTTACTTGCCAGGTGTTTCTGGTCTTAACTGAGAAAATATGTCAAGCCAGACATCAAAGTGCAATTTAAATGGAATATATTCACATGATCTGGCCTCCTGAGCAAAATGACAAATGAAACCCTAACTCTGTGACTAACCTTAATTTTAGAGTGAGATAAAATGCAATGGGAAATTAACTGCTTTATTCTTGGAACTGTTAAACAGAAGCAGTTAAAAATATCAAAAGAATAGTGTTACATAAAACCAAGAGGAGCCCCACTAAAAGGCTAAATGAATTGAAGTGGGAAAAATATGCATTGTAGAGGTTCCTATTGCAAGGGAAATAAAGAGATCAGGCTTTGGAGAGGGAATGGGTAATTGTATCTGGAATTTGTCACCTACAGTTTCTGATAATCTTCCAACAGTTTTGAAAATGTGTGTACTTCCATAGAAACTGACTATCTTTAACAAGCTTGACCACATACAGTTTTTCCTGAAATGTAATATAATTACATAGCTGAGCTGTGTGTGAATTTATCTTCAGATGGACACATTCTACCACCAGATGAAGCAAATCAGATCAAAGTGGAAAGCAACTGCCAGATGGTAAATAGTTTATGGAACTCTCATTTGGCCACCTTCCATTTATTTATTATATTTTTTAAGTTATGGGAAAAGTTGAGCCTTTATAGAAGTCAGAGTACACATGCAGTGGGAAGTCTATACATTTCTTATTTAATTACTGATGAAAATGTAAAAAAATTTTACTGATTTATCTCAGTATGTTTTATTATCTTCATTTTCTCCCTTGGTAGAGAGGAAAGGGCAGTGAATAGGAAGAATACAAAAAGACATCACATTTAAGAAGAGGTTCATTAGTTCTTTCATGAATAAATTAAAAACAATGTCATATGTTAAAATTGCAAGGCACTCAAAGCTTAAGACAAACTTAACATAGGTTTCTGAATTTGGGTCTTAATATATGCTGTTTTACAAAGACCTCAAATCTATTTTTATTTTTATTTGATTTAACCTGATGTCTAATTGATCAAAATTGTTTGTTTTCTTTTCTTGTCTTTCCTCTTTTCCTTAACTGAGAAGATAATGTTTTAAATTAAATTTAAAACAGAATACTAGGATTGCAATGTCTTGATTAATTACCTCATACTTTAACTTTCAAAGTTATTCTAGGTTTTCACAGAGTTAGCACAATTTTAATTACTCTATAAAAATTCTCTAATTATTATTGTTAATATATTTATTAAATATCTATGTTTTGGGAATTATGTTAATGCTTTATATGGTGTATTGCATAATTAACTTTGCAAATTTTACCTCAGGTCACCAACAATTGTGAAATTATTTCACAAGTCCCCCAAGGCTAATAGGAAAAAATATATATATATACATATATATGTGTATAAAAAATACATATGAATTTACTTGTGATGTGTGACATGCATAGAAAACAGCATATTAGCCATGTTGCTATCATCCAACACTTGATATCTAATATTTAATAATACAAAAATGTTGGATGCCTGATTTTAGGGTGTGGAAAATGAATGAAGTGATTGTAGGCTATTTACTCTGTGAGTTTTTCAGAGATGAGTAGAGAGTTACGGTTTTAAAAAAATCTGTTCCTCCTTTAAGAAGAAAAAGGAAGTAAAGAAGAGGTTGCATACTGGAGAGAGAGAGACTAAGGTAAAGTTCTGTATTAACTTACA
Organism: Colobus angolensis palliatus; assembly: GCF_000951035.1. Taxonomy (NCBI): domain Eukaryota; kingdom Metazoa; phylum Chordata; class Mammalia; order Primates; family Cercopithecidae; genus Colobus; species Colobus angolensis. The sequence continues at coordinate 1,347,084 of NW_012119821.1, read as the reverse complement.
TATTTTTATCTTGTAGAGATGCAAATAATTTTTGTTTGGCAAAAAAATAAATCTCCAAAAGTTATTATTCATTGCCCTCATAAAACATTAAAGAATTCTGTATCTAATATCCCTTTATTAAATTGCTTATGAATACCTAGCTCCTCAATGCTCTTTGGATTAGTTTAACACCTTACTGGTACTCTCATTAATAAATGTGTAGAAGAACACCTTTGACATGTGTTTATTTTATGTCTGCATGAGAGTCATGGCTTCTAGTAATAATGATAATAGCATTCTTTATTAATGCATCATCAAAAGCAACTCCATTCCTCTCAGTCATTCTTGTGATGTTTTCTTAATGATATTAGAATGTAAAGTATTTGAGCAATTCTAGCCCATGAATACAATGTTTTATAAACTTAGATATTCAGCCTTACAGAGCCAAAGTCTTTTGAACCCTGGGAAATGCAGGCTTAATATATCACTTTCTTTGACATGAATAACAGATTATGTTCCCCAAAAACAAAGAACTAAGGAAGAAATACCAAAAAAAAAGTTATGATTATAAACGGTGTTATAGCTTTGTCTGCAGTGATTCCCAGGATCAATTTTTCCCTCCAGGGGGCATTTGGCAAAGTTTGAAGACATTTTTGGTTGCCACACTTGGGAACGGGTGCACTGGCATCATGTGGTTAAGGAACATGGATGCTGCTAAAGATTCTGCGTTACACATGACAGGCCCAACAATGAAGAATTTTCCAGCTGAAAATGTCATCAGTGCTAAGGTCAAGAAACACTGGTCTACAGTAGCAAGGAAAAGTGATTTGAGAAATTATTAGGCAACAACAAAAAAGAAAACAATTACAGGTGAAATGTAATTGTCTCCAATAAAAATATGTATGTGAATACCATATTAACCTAAGAAATAACTGTATAGCAGTTACCTTTGAAATCTACTGTATTCAGGAGGTAAAGCTTGCAATTCTTTTCAGAATTGATGTAGAACATTAAGAATATCAAGTTCTTTCCATTTTTTACAGTAACTGGCAAAATGAAAAACTATACAGCAATTCAACTAAAGTGCAATTGCAACTAGTTTATGGGCTACATTAAGTCACAAAAGAATTAAAATATTTCATAGATTTAATCTCATTTTTGGTCATTTATTCCCGGAATTTTTGTGCAAAGTGTCTATTTTCTCCCTGTAGAATGTGTCCTTGAGTGTGTCTATACATCACGTCTCCCTCCCTCAGTTACTATTAGAATGTCCGAAATTATTTCACCTACAGAACTATGCCTGTTTTTTCAGGATGCTCAGCATAAAAATAATACTATCAGGCCTTTCTCTTTGAGTATATAACAAGATTTTCACCCTTTCAAAGTGATGCAGATCCCACCATATGTGATTATAAATGTTATTCACCTTTGACATGTACACCTGATGCACAAGAGTCTATTCAGAAATTTAGGAGTACACTATTTTAAACGGTGGAAACAAATTTATCTATGCCTAGAAAGAGCACAACTTAATGTTGCAGAAATTCAAAATCTTTAGATATTGGCAGCACAGATGCCAATCGTTGGTAAGAAACTTTGTAATACATATACATGGCAAGTTATAACATTTTATGTGTGACAATAATATCAAATCTAAGAATTCCTCATAATCCTAGCCTAAAGAGATAGCAATTGTTAACATTACAGTATTAATCATTCTAATCTTTTTAGAAAAACATTTCTGAAACCACAGCTTATAAATACCTCTTGCTAAACAAGCCCAAACTGTCATAACATGCTGACAATTAAAAGAAAACAGCCCAACAAATAAATAGTATCAGTGGTTAAAAGTGATACAATGTTGGAGGGACTAAGGATTTTAATTATTTCTTGAGGATTTTAGTTATTTCCTGATGTGAGGACACAGCACAACTCACGTAGTCTATTGGGGGCAACTTTGGTTTCACATATACTAAGGGCTCAAATGATAATTTCCCATTTCCTGCCTTGCCTTGGACAGAAAATCCAGTTCATTTAATTGATATTTGGCAGCTGTTGTGGCAGCCAAAATTATCCCAAGGATAGAATATTATATTTTAAGCCATACCTGAGGAAGCAGGCCTTTTGGAATTAATCAGGAATTAAATTTCATAACACCCTATTTTATTGAGAAGGGAAATATACAAATTCACCTACAAGGGTATGCCAAACACAGAGGTTTTTCATTGCACCTGAGCAAACATGGCATGACTGGATGTAGCTGAAATCTTTGAAATATACATCAAAGGATATGCAACACAGAATAAATTCTTCCAGTCTTATATGATAGAGGATCTTCCATTTCAGGCAAAGGTCCGTTCAGAAGTAAAGTAAGAGATACAAGAAGACTTAGGCTATCCAAACTTAAAATTAGACAATGGGCAGATCAGTTTCCATAATCTACTCTAAATGCCATTGTCTATACTAATGCCACACTCTATAAGGCAACCATTCTCCATCTGCAGCAGGTCTGTCTGTGTCACTGCTTAGCCAGAAAGCAAACTTACTGTGGGAGGCGATTCTTCAGAAACCCTTTCTCTGTTGTTTTCTAAGACACCACTGTCTCCAGCAGGGTTCATGTATCTTATGCAGCCATGACAGCTACCCAGTGGGTTATACTGGGGGACAAAATTTGCCAGCTGTCCTTGGGTTTTCTAAATTCATTTTGTTTTTGATAGTTTTACTTCAACTGAAATAATTTTGAGCCACGTGAAGAATTTGAAAATAATGTTTGCATTGTAAGAAATATTTAACTAAAAACACACTTTGGGGGAAACATACTGATTTAGAATTTATTTGTGAAAATTAGACATGTAAAGGCTCTTTCATTATCATACTTTGTCATGGTGACATTTCAGAAAAGTTAAAAAACATGCTTGGAGGTTGAGTGCAAAAAAAAAGTAAAAAAAAATAAAAAACATTATTTTATAACTAAATTTTTAGTGAATCTGCCATCTCATTGCTAGTATCACTAATGATTTTCTTAGACATTTTCTGCTTTGGTACTTTTAGACATGATCATTGATGAAAAATAAAAATAATATAGTAAAACTATTCTATAACATCAAATGTTACAATAGCCACAAATAAAATTAAATATGTAGGAATTAACAAAAGAACTAAAGAATTTATACAATGAAAAATACAAAACACTGATGAAAAAAATTAAAGAGGACACCAAAAAATGGAAAGACAGTCTACATTCATGAATTGGAAGAATCAATATGTTAAAATGCTCCTACTACCCAAAGTAATCTACAGATTCAATGTAATCTCTATCAAAATACCAATGACATTCGCAAGAATAGAAAAAACAGTTCTACAATTTGTACGGAATCACATGCATGCACACACACACAAAAAAAACCAGAATAGCCAAAGCTATCCTGAACAAAAAGAACAAAACTGGAGAAGTCACATTACCTGACTTCAAATTATGCTACAGAGCTATAGTAAACAAAACAGCATGGTGCTGGCATAAAAATTGACACATAGATCAATGGAACAGAATAGAGAACCCTGAAACAAATTCATACACCTACTGTGAATTCATTTTTTACAAAGGTACCAACAACATACATTGGGGAAAAGACAGTCTCTTCAATAAAAAGCACTGGGAAAGCTTGATATTCTTATGCAGAAGAAACTAGGCCCCTGTTTCTTGCCATATACAAAAATTGAATAAAAATGAATTAAAGATGTACACTTCACACCTCAAACGACAAAGCTCCTGAAAGAAAATATTGAGGAAAATCTCCAGGACATTGGTCTGTGCAAAGATTTCTGGAGTAATACCCCACAAGCACTGGCCACCAAAGCAGAAATGGACAAATGGGATCACATCAAGTTAAAAAACTTCTGCATAGCAAAGGAAACAATCAACAAAGTGAAGAGACAACCCACAGAATAAGAGAAAATATTTGCAAACTACCTATCTGACAAGGTATTAATAACCAGAATATATAAGGAACTCAAACAACTCTACAGAAAAAAATCTAATATGATTAAAAAATGGGCAAAAGACCTGAATAGACATTTCTCAAAAGACATACAAATGTCAAACAGGCATATGAAAGGTGTTCAGTATCACTGATCATCAGAGAAATGCAAATCAAAATAACAATATTATATATATTATATATCATAATATATGAGATATATGTTATATAAACTATAATATATATATAACTAAACATTTGTCATCCCCTTATATTTTCCCACTTGAAAGCTTCCATGATGCAGTATAACTCTCCCACATACTGTCAAGTTTTTCTAATTTCCAGAAAGACAAGGTCATTCTCTAATTTTTAAGAACTTATGAACATCCCAGTGACAGCTAAAATAGAGGTGAGGAAATACGTAAGTTGGTAAGTTGGTGAGAGATGAGAAGGCTGGAATGGTTGAAGATGTTGGCTTAACAGGTAAGACGATAAGTCTTAGAATTTCAAAAAATAAGGTGAAAACCCTAGAAATGGAACCAATCTTCCTACCTTCCTTGTTAATATTTATTAAGTGCTTTGCATGATACTTTGCCCATAATAGGCACTAAATAAATCTTTGTTGAATTAACGAGTGGTGCTGGTAGTTCACTTTGTGGTGTAAATGGGTAGGTTGGGATGAAAGTAAGGGTTGTACAAAACTGAGAATCAACTGGAGAAATCATATATGGTCATCTCCAAGGGCTTATCTTCAATATCTTTGTAGAAACTTCCCTTCCCTTGGTCAAGCTTGGAAGCATCATATGATCAATAAATTTTCCCAAGTTCCTAAAACCCAGAGCAGATTCCATCTTTTTCATCTTCACTGCTTTATCACAACCAGAGGGCTCCACACTCTACACCCTGAAAACTGGGATAATTATACTGATAAGTTCACACCTTCCTCACACACAATTTAGCTCACTTTCAGGCTACATGAGTGCAAAGTCATAAACACATGGTAAAGCAGCCATAAAATGACATTCCACAGGTCAAAGAGTACATTTATAGTTATCATGCAAAATCATTAGTGAGTAGCCCTCAGGGTATTCATTCAAAATTAGCGTTAGGCATCAAGGGAAAAATATGAAAGTGGAGAGAGCACAATTCTCCAAAAAAAAAAAAAAAAAAAAGAAAAAAAGCACATAAGAAAAGCAACGTTCTAGAATTTCACAATTTTAAATAAGTTTAAAGTTTAGAGAGGAAAGTCCTTAATGAGGGACTAGTGTATGCCCATACATGCTATAAGGAGAGTGATAAAGTCCTAAACATATACTGTGGGTCTGTGTTCTGCTCCCAAGGAGCAGGAGGAGTGAAGGAGAAATGGAGTGTTGTTTTGGAAACAAAATATTAATTGAATAATTAGTAAATCTCATTAAATTCCTCCACTGATTTTCTAAAATGTTTTAGTCAAAGGAACAATATTGATATTTTGCAAGGCAATGAGAAACAAATGAAGTATCAATGATTTGAGTGTTTCTCCTCCAACTCAGAGAGCATATGTTACCTATGAGGGTTGTGTCATATTTAAGAGAACTGCAAAGGTTTTCTTTTCTGTTGTTGTTATTATTTTGTAACATCTAATGTGGCCTCCAAGTTGAAGACAAAGCTACTAGAATGCATACTTCCTTCCTAAAAATGGCTTTTACTTTGGTACTTTTAGACATGGTCATTGATGCCTACAATACAAGAATATTAAATTTTAAAAATGAAAAATCAAAAACCAGTGGAACATCAGAATGGAAAGATAGTCAGGATCAGTATTCAAAAGTCAGACCACAAGTCTTATTCAATTGTTAAAGCTGGGTAACAAATATAATTTTGAGCCTCGCAGACTGAAGCCAAAAGTGAAATACACTCACCATACCTATATGACAAAAAAAGAATTAATTCTGAGGAAAAGCATAGCTTGAAATAATGGAGAAATGTATTTGGTTTTGGTGGATTTTTTACAAGGGAACAACGATGTAGTCCAGGTAAGCTGGTTTCTAAAGGTCTGCCTGAATTCAAGAATGTAATTTAGGGCATTGAAAGAAATACAAAGCTTAAAAGCGAATACAAACATAGGTAAATGACTAGGTTTTTGGAAAAAAATTGAGACAGATTTTAAGTTTGTATTCTCTGACACTGAGTACAAATATTTAAGGTTATCAATTGAAAGAGGAGCCATAAATGTTCAACGTTCGATATATGTAAAGTTGGATACTGTTATCATCCTCTTAGGAAAATGTGTCTACTGTATGCAGGAAAATATGGCGGCCCCAACTTCATGTGGAGGTGTGATGCATGGGTATCTGCAGATAGGGTAAAGCTTTTCCTTTGAAAAAAGTTCTGGTCTATCCCAGCACACAGATTAAATGATGTGCAGTGTTACGCACCACAAAGCACAGCCAAAGAAAGTAATTTTAGGAAAAAATTTTACTAGTCATTAATATTATGCCACAGGGGTAAATGAATGTTTTGACCCGCTCTGTAAGAGCGTCACGTATAAGTTAATCATGTGATGAAGAAGGCCACCAAAATTATGCTTTTCGAGTAGGACAGTTGAGCTCAAGGCGACATTTTTGACAATTATTAAACAGCAATCAATTATCTGTTGAGGTGATTCCTAGTGACAGTTGTTAACAATGATTGAATGACAATCAATTATCTATTGAGATTATTCTTAGAGACAATATGACATACTAAGTAGGGAAGAAGAACAATCATCTTTCCATTTACAATAGCAGGAAGGTGTGCATCAAACCAATCCAGAAATAATTGAAGTAATTCGCTACGGTGCTGGTTAATAAGAAGGGGGCTTAAATTATATTCCTATTTCACACTGCTCAAAATTATCATCTTCTCTGAAACATTTTCATCAGTCCTTATCCCCTCTCTGACATATTAAATATCCAGTTCTATAAATACATCAGTAACTTGGAATCTATACTAAGCTTCTATAACTTATCCCAACTGTTTCCAGAATAGGGGAAACACAAACATCTATGTCCTTGTTCAATAACTCTTTCTACCTCACTTCTCACCAAAAGGGGTGAACATGAAACTGACCTGTCAGATTCTAAAACTCATACTGAGCCATACTGCAACCAAGAGGTTACAGTACATTAAAAGATGGAGCACATAATAATGGCTCTCTCGCATACTTCCTGCCTTGTAACTAAACTGCAGAGGAGATAAAAGTTCCAGGAACTAAACCCCAGAATATGTCTCCCACTTCTCTCTGCTTCATCCTTTGCAGCCAGAATGTCTTTTTTCTTTTGGGAAATTTAGCATGCTTTTTCATATGTCCTGTACTACTCTCTCCCACTCTGGCTCTTACTCTTCCATGTTGTCTTAGAATTTTGTCTGATAGAGTTACAGAGTTCCCACCAACAGCCTCTGGGTTGCCCCCGTCTTCCAAGCCAAGTGAACTAGGTTACAATGAGAAGTTCCCATTTGACACTGACATTGTTCCTTGTATCTTTTATTAGTCCATTCCCACACTGCTCTACAGAACTATCTAAGACTGGGTAATTTATGAAGAAACGGTTTGACTCACAGTTCTGCAGGCTGAAGAGGAAACATGGGTGGAAGGCCTCAGGGAACTTACAATCATGGCAGAAGGTGAAGAAGAAGCAAGCACACCTTACAATGACAGAGAAGGAGAGAGAGTCAAGGAGGAAATGCTACACACTATCAAACAACCAGATCTTGTGAGAACTCACTCACTATCATTAGAACAGCAAGGTGGGAATCTCTCCCCATGATCCAGTCACCTCTCACCAGGCCCTATCTAAAACACTTGGGATCACAATTCAACATGAGATTTGCGCGGGAAACACAGAGCCAAACCATACTACATGTAGAGATACATCTTCCTCGGGATTCTTTTTGTGAGGGAGGAGAGATAATGGTGGCCTAGAAAGCCAGAATCCTTGGGTCCACTAGCCATATATCATTAATAATTAAGACACAATATTTGGCATAATTTCAGCAAGTGTTAGGACAAGAAATGGTCTTGTTACATGCTACAGAACAGACCACAACACGTCATTGTGCCAATCCACTGACACTGAGAACAGAGAGCTTAGCCAATACAATATCCTGACCATATAATAAAATGGAAAGAAAATATAAATAAAAACTATAAATATTTTAGCTTGTTCTCAACAAAATTTACTGTAAATGAATCTAATATTAGCAAGCTGACATAACTAATGCCTATTCTTCATGAAGAATATTAGCCTTGAGAAACAGGCTTATGATTTGTCAAGGACAAAGTTGGCTTAGTCATTGGAAGAAATGCTCAACCAACTGGAGATTTATAAATCTGAGGAGATAAAGTAGTGCCTTTTAGGCAAAGATAGATAGCCCTATTTTGAAGTATTTAATTAAAGACAGGGAACTTGCTGTATTAAAGTAAAACATGTTATTAGCAGAGAGAATGATAAATATCCCATTGAAACTAAATAGAAAACCTGTAACCAGATTTGTATATGTATGTGTACTTTTCATACTGCCTAGATGTTGTATGTGTGTGTGTGTGTGTGTATATATATCTACATATATAGGATTATATATCTGCATACACACACACACACATATATATAATGCTATATATATTTAAAATTTAAAAAAGAGAGGATGGTTCCAAGAAGGCTGAATAGGTACAGCTCCAGGCTACAGCTCCCAGTGTGAGCAACACAAAAGACAGGTGATTTCTGCATTTCCAAATGAGGTATCAGGTTCATCTCACTGGGGCGTGTCAGACAGTGCGTACAGGACAGTGGATGCAGCCCAAAAAGTGAGAGCTGGAGCAGGGTGAAGCATTGCCTCACCCGGGAAGTGCAAGGGGTAAGGGAATTCCCTTTCCTAGCCAAGGGAAACCGTGACACACAACACCTGGAAAATCGGGTCACTAACACCCTAATAATGCACATTTCCAAGGGTCTTAGCAAATGGCACACCAGGAGATTATATCCCACGCCTGGCTCGGAGAGTCCCATGCCCATGGAGCCTCGCTCATTGCTAGCACAGCAGTCTGAGATCTAACTGCAAGGCGGCAGCAAGGCTTCGGGAGGGGCACTTGACATTGCTGAGGCTTGAATAGGTAAACAAAGTGGCAGGGAAGCTCGAACTGGGTGGAGCTCACTGCAGCTCAAGGAGGCCTGCCTGCCTCTGTAGACTCCACCTCTGGGGATAGGGCATAGCCAAACAAAAGGCAGCAGAAACCTCTGCAGCTTTAAACGTCGCTGTCTGATAGCTTTGAAGAGAGTAGTGGTTCTACCAGCATGGAGTTTGAGATCTGAAAACGGACACACTGCCTCCTCAAGTGGGTCGCTGAAGCCCGAGTAGCCTAACTAGGAGGCACCCCCCAGTAGGGGCAGATTGATACCTCACATGGCCGGGCACCCTTCTGAGACAAAGCTTCCAGAGGAACGATCAGGCAGCAACATTTGCTGTTCAGCAATATTCACTCTTCTGCAGCCTCCGCTGCTGATACCTAGGCAAACAGGGTCATGAGTGGACTTCCAGCAAACTCCAACAGACCTGCAGCTGAGGGTCCTGACTGTTGGAAGGAAAACCAACAAACAGAAAGGACATCCACACCAAAACCCCATCTGTACGTCACCATCATCAAAGATCAAAGGTAGATAAAACCACAAAGATGGGGAAAAGACAGAGCAGAAAAGCTGACAATTGTAAAAATCAGACCGCCTCTCCTCCTCCAAAGGAATGCAGCTCCTCGCCAGCAACGGAACAAAGCTAGAGAGAGAATGACTTTAATGAGTTGAGAGAAGAAGGCTTCAGATGATCAAACTTCTCCAAGCTAAAGGAGGAAGTTGGAACTCATCGCAAAGAAGCTAAAACCCTTGAAAAAAGATTAGACTAATGGCTAACTAGAATAGCCAATGTAGAGAAGTCCTTAAATGACCTGACAGAGCTGAAAACCATGGCAGGAGAACCACGAGACAAATGCACAAGCTTTGGTAACCAACTCGATCAACTGGAAGAAAGGGTATCAGTGATTGAATATCAAATGAATGAAATGAAGTAAGAAGAGAAGTTCAGAGAAAAAAGAGTAAAAAGAAACAAACAAAGCCTCCAAGAAATATGGGACTATGTGAAAAGACCAAACCTACGTCTGATTGGTGTACCTGAAAGCAACGGGGAGAATGGAACCAAGTTGGAAAACACTCTGCAGGATGTTATCCCAGAGAACTTCCCCAACCTAGCAAGGCAGGCCAACATTCAAATTCAGGAAATACAGAGAACACCACAAAGATACTCCTCGAGAAGAGCAACTCCAAGACACGTAATTGTCAGTTTCACCAAAGTTGAAATGAAGGAAAAAACGTTAAGGGCAGCCAGAGAGAAAGGTCAGGTTACCCACAAAGGGAAGCCCATCAGACTAACAGCGGATCTCTTGGCAGAAACACTACAAGCCAGAAGAGAGTGGGGGCCAATATTCAACATTATTTAAAAAAAAGAATTTTCAACCCAGAATTTCATATCCAGCCAAAAAAAGCTTCATAAGTGAAAGAGAAATAAAATCCTTTACAGACAAGCAAATGCTGACACATTTTGTCACCACCAGGCCTGCCCTACAAGAGATCCTGAAGGAAGCACTAAACATGGAAAGGAACCACTGGTACCAGCCACTGCAAAAACATGCCAAAATGTAAAGACCATAGATGCTAGGAAGAAACTGCATCAACTAACGGGCAAAATAACAAGCTAACATCATAATGACAGGATCAAGTTCACACATAACAATATTAACCTTAAATGTAAATGGGCTAAATGTTCCAATTAAAAGATACAGACTAGTAAATTGGATAGAGTCAAGACCCATCAGTTTGCTGTATATTCAGGAGACCCATCTCACATGCAGAGACACACATAGGCTCAAAATAAAGGTATGAAGGAAGATCTATCAAGCAAATGGAAAACAAAAAAAGGCAGTGGTTGTAGTCCTAGTCTCTGATATAAAACAGACTTTAAACCAACAAAGATCAAAGAGACAAAGAAGGCCATTACATAATGGTAAAGGGGTCAATTCAACAAGAAGAGCTAACTATCCTAAATATACATGCAGCCAATACAGGAGCACCCAGATTCATAAAGCAAGTCCTTAGAGACTTACAAAGAGACTTAGACTCCCATACAATAATAATGGGAGACTTT
>NW_012119821.1:1282223-1332999 GCF_000951035.1 Colobus angolensis palliatus | reverse complement strand
CTATAAAGACACATGCACACGTATGTTTATTGTGGCACTATTCACAATAGCAACAACTTGGAACCAAACCAAATGTCCATCAATGACAAACTGGATTAAGAAAATGTGGCACATATACACCATGGAATACTATGCAGCCATAAAAAAAGGATGAGTTCATGTCTTTTGTAGGGACATGGATGCAGCTGGAAACCAACATTCTCAGCAAACTATCACAAGAACAGAAAACCAAACACTGCATGTTCTCACCCATAGGTGGGAATTGAACAATAAGAACACTTGGACACAGGGTGGGGAACATCACACACCAGGAGCCTGTCGTGGGGTGTGGGGAGTGGGGAGGGACAGCATTAGGAGATACACCTAATGTAAGTCACGAGTTAATGGGTGCAGCACACCAACATGCACATGTATACATATGTAACAAACCTGCACTTTGTGCACATGTACCCTAGAACTTAAAATATAATAAAAAATAAATTACATTCAATTAAATATAATTTAAAAATCTAGAAACAACCCAAAAGCCCATCAACAAGTGAATATAAATCAGGAACTAGCCACACAACGGCACACTACTCACATGCCACTCACAATAAAAAGTAAACAGCAACTGATACTACAATCACATGAACGAATCAGAAAATCAATATGCTAAATGAAAGTGCCAGGTAAGAGTATCAACTGTATGATTCCCTTTATATAAACTTCTAAAACTTACACATTGCTCTATAGGGACAGAAAGGTCAGTGGTTGCTTGACAAGTATAGGATGGGCCGCCAACGGGCATTAGGAAACTGTTGGGGTTAAATATTCAGTCTTGATTGTGGTGATGCTTTCTCAGGTGAATGCATAAGTCAAAACCAATCAATTTGTACATTTTCATATCTGGGTTTATCTGCTTCAATTATACCTCAATACTTCTTGAAATGGGGCAGGTCCACTCCAAAGGGAAGAGGTCAAAATATAACAGAAGAGATAGTAACGCCTACTAGTTTATTGGCAAGATAGGATAGGTCACATAGGACAAGTAGAGATTATTAGCCTTAAGTAGGATAAACTACTCTTCTAAAATAACACACAAAAAGAAGAGAATGATTGTATACACAGGTAAGTTAGCATGCTTTTTAGTAAAAATAAAAAGGCATTCTCATTCTGAAGTTGATGGTAAGATTACATGCTCCAAGTGAGGAGAGAGAAGTTTAAGAAACAATAGAGAATTTATTTCAGTTACTATTATTAATCCTGTATAACAAACCAAACTTGGTAGCATAAAATAATAACCATTTTACCATTCATTAAAATTCTACATGCCAGAATATGAATATGGCACTTCAGGGATGGCTTATTTCTACTCCACAATGTCTATGACCTCAGCTGAGAAGATGTGAAGGCTGGTAGTAGGCTAGGGCCTGAATCATCTAAAAGTTCACTCTCTCACATATCTGGAGAGTGGTACTGGCTATTGTTTAGGATCTCAGCTGAGGCAGTTGGCTGAAATATTATATTAGTTTGGGCTGCTATCGCGAAATACTATAGACTAGATGGCTTAACAGAAATTTATTTCTTACAATTCTGGAGGCTAGAAAGTCTAAGGTTAAGCTGCTGGCAGATCCACTGTCTGATGAGGGACCAACTCCTGGTTTATAGATAGCCAGCTTCTATTTGTATCCTCAAATAGTGGAGGGCAGAGAGAGACGGAATGTACAGAAGCTCCCATGTCTCTTAAAAGGGCACTGATCTCATTCATGAGGGTTCCACCTTCATGATCTAATCACCTCCCAAAGGCCCTACCCCCCTAACAACATCATATTACAGGTTGGGATTTCAACATATGAATTTGGAGGAAATGCAAACATTCAGCCCATAGCAAACATCTACGTGTGTTCTGGAGGCTTTCCAGGAGGCTGCTTGGGCTTTGTTATAGCATGGTACCTGGGTTGTGGAAGAAAGCCTCCCAAGAGAACCAGGTGAAAACTGTACCAGCTTTTATGACTTCCTTGAATGCCACTTCTTAAGTAACATGCCTGTCTATATTCAAAAGAAGGTAACACTCTAATGAAAGAAACAGCAAACTCACACTGTTTTACCAGCTAGTAGGGTATTGTTCTGGCCATTTTTTGAAAAACACAATTGGCCAGAGTTTGCAAAGGCCACTCTAAATGAGAGAATAAGTTGATCAGAGACATACTGCCAAGGCAGCATGCAACACCCGCCTGAGGGTGGTGATATCTAATACACAGTAGAAACATTTGCTCTACTGTGTAACTTTGTCCAGCTGTTCTCGGTTGTTATGGAGTAAATATTAAGGAAACAAATAGTTGGGCTCATTAGGAATGAAGCTTTGCCAGATGCAAAAGACAGAGGGGAAAGAGAATTTGGAGTATTAGCAAGAGTGTCGTGTTTGAATCATAGAATTAAGTTTGATAAGAAAAAATGTTTTTAAAATGAGGATTTATAGATGGTAAGACATACAGGCAGCTTATTCTTATCAACTAGCAAAGTTAGTAAGAAAAAATCATTGGCAAGAATAAGAACGAGTACAGCTGACCCTTGAAAAATGTGGGGTTAGGGGCACCAACCCACACACAGCTAAAAACCCATGTATAACTTTTGGTTCCTCCAAAACTTAACTACTAATAGACCACTGTTGACAAGAAGGCTTACCAATGTCATAAACAGTAAAGTAATACATATTTTGTATGTTACATGTATTATATTCTTAAAAAAAGTAAGCTAGAGAAAAGAAAATATTAAGAAAATCATAAGGAAGAGAAAATATGTTTACTATTCATCAAGTGGAAATGCATTGTTGCAAAGACTTCATCCTCGTCTTCATGTTAAGTAGGCTGAAGAGGTGGAGGAAGAGGACGGATCTGTCTTTCAATCTCTGGGGTGGCAGAGGCAAAAGAGGTGGAGGAGGTGAAAAGGGAAGCAAGAGGCACAGGCATACTTGGCATAACTTTTACTGAAAAAACTCCACATATAAGTAGACCTGCACAGTTCAAACCCATTTTGTTCAGGAATCAACTATTTATAACAGTGGTTAAGAACACAAAGCCTGAAGCCAGACTACTTGGATTTGTATCTGACCTTTAACACTTGCTTGCTGTGTGGCTTTAGGCAAGTTACTTAAATTTCCTGTGCCTTATTCTTCTCACCTATAAACCAATAGTGCCTTCCTCATAGGATCATTAGGAACATTAAGTTAATTATTATATGCAAAAAACTTAAAACAATACTTGGCATATAAGCACTAATAAATGCTAACTATGATTAGTAATAGAAACAGTCCAAATAAATCTTAGTATAAAAAGCCTTCATCAGATGATTTAATTACAATTATAAATTAGTTATACTGCTTAATAGAAAAGGGAACTAAATTATTCTACAACTTATAGGATAGTCACATTACTGTATTTAAATATGTATATCCCAAATGTGCATCTGCAATCTCAGGTACTCAATTGCAGTCACAGAATTCCAGTTTTAATGGACACATTCTGGCCCTTCCTTAGGATGTGTTGTATTTGATTTTTCTTGGAGACACTTATATTATTGTTGAATAACTTGAACTTGGTAAATTTCCAAGGTGGTACTTTCTAATTCCATTCCATTCACATGTCACCTCAACAGGCTGTCCAAAATTAGTTTCCAATATTCTTGATTATTGAAATTAGCAACTACATGAAAAAAAATATAGCAAATTTAGTTTAAATTTTTTATGGGAATGACTACAGCACTTCACTTTAATTTTAAAATGGAAAGCTAAATCAAAATTGGTTATAGCTAAAGTAAAAATAAACCTAGTTCAGTTAAAGGATACATTAATATTTCTCTTAACACTCCCTGGTACAAGTACTTCTTACCTTAATGTTTGTCCTCATCCTAATGCATATTAAAAATAGATTTCCTGACTAATGGTAATTCTTGTACTATGAATTTGTTCTACATATATCTTACTTGCAAGTTGGATTTCTTATACTACATCTCACAGGAGAGTAATGCCCAGGTACCCTTTTGAATACTTTTGTAATCCTTCTTGTAAGACATAACACAATTCATGGGAAATTACCAGTTCACTCATATTGACAATCAGGTTCATTTCATGAGTTTCAAAAGAAGATACCCACCCCCGTTAAATCACGAAAACATCTTCTGGTCTCAACATTCGACACCCATGACTAATGTGAAGCATACTTACCAAAAAGGCAGAAAATACTTCTTAACTTCTCATTAATATCTCAGCAGCAGAATATCTTCTAACCATTTAATTAATAACAGCCATAGCAACCATTTACTGGCTACTTATGTGTGTTAAGTATTTTGTAAAGCACTTCATATGCCTCTTCCCATTTCACCTTCATGTGGGTTGTCTCAAAGCCATGCAAACTATGTGCATAATAGGGCACACTTCCTTCCTCCCCAGATTACCAGGAGATGCACATCCGGACCGCCAGAGAGGGCAAGAAGAAACAAACTACCCAATGTCCTGGATAAAGGGCAACAACAGTGAAAGCAGTAAACATCAGAGGCTATATAAAATGGACAGGAGGGTCATAGAAAAGAATTAAAGACAAAAACCACATGATGATCTCAATAGATGCAGAAAAGGCTTTCAATAAAATTCAACATCCATTCATGTTCAAAACTTTCAGTAAATTAGGTAGTAAAGGAATATACCTCAAATTCATAAAAGCCATATATAACAAACCCACAGCCAACATCATACTGAATAGACAAAAGCTGGAAGCATCTCCCAGAGAAAATTGCCACAAGGATGTCTTTTCTCACCACTCCTATTCAACACAGTATTAGAAGTTCTGGCCAGAGCAATAAGCCAAGAGAAATAAATAAAGGGCATTCGAACTGGAAGAGAGGAAGTCA
Source organism: Colobus angolensis palliatus (assembly GCF_000951035.1). Taxonomy (NCBI): domain Eukaryota; kingdom Metazoa; phylum Chordata; class Mammalia; order Primates; family Cercopithecidae; genus Colobus; species Colobus angolensis. The sequence continues at coordinate 1,328,112 of NW_012119821.1, read as the reverse complement.
AACTATCCCTGTGTGCAGATGACCTGATCCTACATCTAGAAAACCCCATTATCTCAGCCCCAAAGATTCCTAAACAAACAGCTTAAGAAACAACTTCAACAAAGTCTTAGGATACAAAATCAATGTGCACAAATAACCAGCATTCCTATACACCAACAGTCAAATGTGCACAGATAACCAGCGTTCCTATACACCAACAGTCAAATGTGCACAGATAACCAGCGTTCCTATACACCAACAGTCAAATGTGCACAGACAACCAGCGTTCCTATACACCAACAGTCAAATGTGCACAGACAACCAGCGTTCCTATACACCAACAGTCAAATGTGCACAGACAACCAGCGTTCCTATACACCAACAGTCAAATGTGCACAGACAACCAGCGTTCCTATACACCAACAGTCAAATGTGCACAGACAACCAGCATTCCTATACACCAACAGTCAAATGTGCACAGATAACCAGCATTCCTATACACCAACAGTCAAATGTGCACAGATAACCAGCATTCCTATACACCAACAGTCAAATGTGCACAGATAACCAGCATTCCTATACACCAACAGTCAAGCCGAGAGCCAAATCATGAAAGAATTCCTTTCACAATTGCCACAAAAATAAAATATCTAGAAATACAGCTAACTAGGGTGGTGAAAGAGCTCTACAAGGAGAACTAAAAACCACTGCTCAAAGAAATCAGAAATGACACAAACAAATGGAAAAACTTTCCATGCTCATGGACAGGAAGAATAAATATCATTAAAATGGTCACATTTCCCAAAGCAGTTTATAGATTCAGTGCTATTTCCATTAAACTGTCACTGACATTCTTCACAGAACCAGAAAAAACTATTTTAAAAATCATATGGAACCAAAAAAGAGCCCACATAGCCAAGGCAATGCCAAGTAAAAAGAACAAAGCTAGAAGCATCATGCTACCTGACTTCAAACTATACTACAGGGCTACAGTAACCACAACAGCATAGTACTGGTACAAGAACAGACACATAGATTAATGGAACAGAATAGAGAACCTAGAAATAAGACCATATACCTACAACTATCTGATCTTTGACAAACCTGACAAAAACAAGCAATGGCAAAAGGATTCCCTATTCAATAAATGGTGCTAGGATAACTGGCTAGCCATATGCAGAAGATGGAAACATTAGACACCTTCCTTATAATATACACAAAAATTAAGTCAAGATAGATTAAAGACTGAAATGTAAAACCCAAAACAATGAAAATGCTAGAAGACAACCTAGGCAATACTGTTAGGGACACAGGCATGGGAAAAGATTTAATGATGAAGGCAGCTAAAGCAATTACAACAAAAGCAAAATTAACAAACCGGATCTAATTAAGCCAAAGAGCTTCTGTACAGCAAAAGAAACCACCAACAGAGTGAACAGACAACCTACAGAATGGAAGAAAATTTTTGCAAACTATGCATCTGCCAAAGGTCTAATATCCAGCATCTCTAAGGAACTTAAAGAAATTTACAAGAAAAAATAACCCCATTAAAAAGTGGGCAAAGGACATGAACAGACACTTTTCAAAAGAAGATATACATGTGGCCAACAATCATAATAAAAGCTCAATATCGGTGCTCATTAGAGAAATGCAAATCAAAACCACAATGAGATACTATCTCACACCATCAGAATGACTACTATTAAAAAGTCAAAAAATAACAGATGCTGGTGAGGTTGTGGAGAAAAATGAATGTTTATACACTGTTAAAGGGAGTGTAAACTATTTCAGCCACTATGAAAGACAGTGTGGAAATTCCTCAAAGACCTAAAAATAGAAATAACATTTGACCCATAATCTCATTACTGGGTATACACCCAAAGAAATATAAATTGTTCCCTCACAAAGACACATGCACATGTATGTTCATTGCAGCACTGTTCACAATACCAATGACATGGAATCAACCTAAATGCCCATCAATCACAGACTGGATAAAGAAAATGCGGTACATATACACCACAGAATACTATGCAGTCAAAAAAAAAAATAAAGAGATCATGTCCTTTGCAGGGACATGGATGGGCTGGAGGCTATTATCTTTAGCAAACTAACACAAGAACAGAAAACCAAATCCCACATGTTCTCACTTATTAGTGGGAGCTAAATGATGAGAACACATGGACACCTAGAGGGGAACAACACAGACTGGGGCCTATTTGAGGGTGGAGAGTGTGAGGAGGCAGTGGATCAGGAAAAACAACTAATAGATACTAGGCTTAATACCTGCGTGATGAAATGATCTGTGCAACAAACCCCAGAGACAAAAGTTTACCTATGTAACAAACCTGAACATCTACCCATTAACTTAAATAAAAGTTAAAAAAAAAGAATGTTCCCTAGAGCAAAATATTTCTATTGCTACAAGTAGGAAAAGTAAGAATACAGCCATACTCTGATCAACTCTAGTAATGATTCCAAAGGAATTCTATGACAATCAGAAGGAGGGGTGGTCTAGATATACCGTGCTTAAATGAGAGCCAGAGAGTAGAGATGGTTGGCCAGCTCAAAGGAACCTGGCTTCAGAAACATCTTGCTTAACAACCCAAAATAGCAAGTTTTAGTGACCCAGAGGCATGCCTACAAGTAGACTATACTGATTTATATAGTCCATCTGGATGACAGTATTATTTCTCACTGAAAATAAGTAAAAGGGCATTTACAGCATTTCTGGAAACAGAAGTACTTGCAGTATGCTACCAAAATCAAATTCCTGAGCCCATAGAGTAGGTAACAAAATCAATCCAAAGGTGTCTGGTTTCCGTCCTGCTGATGTTCCTCTAGTGCCACCCACATTTCACTGCACACTTTCCATCTCACACAGAGCCCTGGAGTAGCTTCGATGCTAAAATTCTCAAAAGAGAGGCTATACTACAAAATCCAGAACCCCAATTTTTGTGGTCACTAAAATCTCCTTTATGGGCTCATGTTTCTCTGCACATGCCATAACACTGGTATTTCTCAGGGTTTTCCCTTTGCTCTCTTTTTATTCTCACTCTTCAGTCTCCTGTTGCCATCTTATCCACTCCCATAACTCAGCGATGCTGGTATCATTCAAGATCCCAACAAGAAACAGGTGGCACCCTTGGACTGGAGTAAACCATGCAGGGTTATTATAAAGAAGCAGACGTGATACAAGGGGATGGCATGTGATACTGCAACAACCTGGTGCCAGGACACAGGACGAGCTGTCACCATCTCTAGACCCACTGGACTAGGAGAGAGTAATGACTGCAACTTAGGAGAGGGTTGTGTAGAAAATCATCTTAAGAGAAACAGTGGCCTTCAATTGAGGAAAACAAGACCAACTAAACCTCCAAGGGAGAGAAATGAATACATTTGACCACAGTCTCCTCACTCCCATGGATCTCTTCCTGGAGATCGTTTGGAGAAGTTCTCCATGAGTGTTTTGTCTTTCTGCCTGTCTTGAGAGCCAAGGCAATGCTGTCGTTTTTCGTCTTTTCAAGGACGTTTGTATGGCAAATAATTTGGGAAGATGATAGCATTTCCTTCCAGAGATAAGGATGGCTTCTTACTACCCACCATAAGGTTAATGTTTGCTAAGGTCAAGCTTCTCCTGTCTGCACCAGGTGTTACCCGGCCTTTTTCACAGTGCCTTGTGGACATTAGGGTTTGGGAAACAGACACAAGGAACAGATATACTCTAGCTATTGCTATTGCTGTAAGTGATGTAGTTATTTTTGTCTCTGACCAGGGAGGTACCTGTGATACTGTGGCAAACTCACTCATTTGCTAATGAGTAGGGTAAATTCTAAGGCCCTTCACAGTTGTTGACAGGGGTCCCTATTGGCAGAACATAACATGAAGTCAGAGGGCAGGGAAATCTGTTGATTAATCCATGGAGGTCAGCCTCATGGAGTGAGAACAAAGTGGAGGTGGGCGAGAAGTGCATCTGAAGGGGCAAGTGCAATATATTTGTCAGATCATCTAAATGCTACACCCTCACTGTCATAACAGTACCTCCAGACCTGACAGCACGAATATATTCTGAGCTTCTGACTCATATATCTAATTGCCCACTGGCTCTCACATGGATGCCTCAAAGTCCCACCGTTTTCCGTTTCACGGAATGATACCACATTCTGTCCAGCTGCCAACATGTGTTTTATTCTTGTCTCGCTGCTCACTCCCCAAATCTTATCTCATCAATAGGAATGCATTACTGATCTGTTTATTTCTCTTCATCACTATTATCACCAGCGTTGTCCAAGCCAACACCATCTCCTTTTCAGATTACCCTATCAAGGCTTCTCATGCTTTTTGCCTCATCCTATCTCCCTTTCAGTGCTCTCTATACTTTAGCCACCTTGTCTTATGGTTCCTCATGTTAGCCCTGCGCCCGCCCACCACATGCCTTTTTACATATGTTTTCCTTTCCTCTCCGTGTGAGTAACTCCTGCTCACCCTTTAGACCTCTGATCAAATTTCCTCCTTAGAGATGGCTACCCTGACCATTCCAGGGTAGTCATGTCTTTGCTTTCCCACCAGACTGTGTTCTCTATTAGGGTAGAGACTAATTTATTTGTGTTCGCCCTGATAATCCCAGCTTGGAACACGATGCCTGTTATAGAATAAGCTCCCATAAAAATACATCTGAAGAATTACTACAATAAAACATAGGGCTAAGTCACAGTCAAATAAAACACCCTTCAAATACTGAAAAGCACACCTATTATACAGTTTTCCTGCTCTAATAAAAAATTACATTTGCAAATAACTCGACTAAACGTAATGATGGATTAGAGAATTTTTTTTAGCTTGTTTGGTGATTTTTAACAAGACAGGAAAATAACCAAACAAATATTTTAAAGAATAGTATGACGTAAGAAAAAATATATTTTAAGTGTTTATTGGGCTAAAATGAAGATTTGCTATCCAAAAATTTTCATGATATTATCAATATTTTTCTGAATCCGAAAATATCACTTAAAGGGTTGGGGGGGGCACCATTTCCCCTATAGCAATTTGAATCTAAATTAATGTAGTAACAAAATGATAATTGGAACTGTAACTGAGACATTTTCATTGCTATGCCAAAGCACTTATTTTCATCCGTAACATCTGAGCTTTGAATTCCTAGTTTTAACACCTTACTTTTAATATTTAAGAAGAAATACATAAACTGAAAAATAGGTATTAGCTCCACATGAGTAAAAACACAATATAATGTATCTGGCACTGCCTCATTGCTCTAAGAACAGGAACAGTTTAATTTCCTCATTTTTATCTATAAAGGTACAGTATTAACATTGCATGAACACAACCATTAGTATTTTCATTTCCTATTTCATTGAAAAATGTGATAAAGAAAAAGCATTTTCCCTATAGTACCAAGGAGAAATTTTTTTTTTCTAGATAGTTCCACCAATTCCAAAGTCAAACACCAGGATAACTCCTTGGAAATACAGCTCTCTATCTTACTTCAAACTCGAAGTCTGTGTCAGTAGCGGCTGAGGTGGTGACTCTAGAAAAGCTCTTTCACTAGTTCGGAAGTTTAAAAAAAGTCACTAACCTTTTATTTGGAGGAGAGTGTGTCCACATAACATCACATGCTCAATATGATTGATCAAAACAGGTCATTGAATTGACCAATTTTTTTTTTTCGGGGACATCTCTCTCTCTTTTATGTGCTTTACTGCAACTGAAATTGCCATGAAAAGCAAGAGCTGATAAGCAGCCTTAACCCAAGCTGACTTTCCCAACTCTTCTCATTACAAACCTCTTTGCTGTCCCACCAAGTGAAGGAAGGGAGCTGGAGTGGCAGAATGGTGGAGTGGAAACACTGGAGTAAAGAAGGGACTGGGGGTGCCTGAGCCCTGTCCCCAACCCACTGCCATTTAATCATGTTTTAACTTGCTAACAGTTTCAAAAAATCAAAAAAATGAATGACAGCGTTAGCTCTAAGATCCCTTAAGCTATGTGATTTCTATTACCAGAAAGAGAAAGCCAAAAGAATCATTTTTTCTCAACTCTACCCAAATGTAACAGATCTGTTTTACACTTGAAAGTTTCTCATTGGTATTTGATTTTGAGTAATAAAAATACTTCAAAAACAAAACAAATTAAAAAGTTGTGCCTGAAAGGAATCCTGCTTTGTTTGTTTTGAGACAGAGTTTCGCTCTTGTTGCCCAAGCTGGAGTGCAACGGCGCTATCTCAGCTCACCGCAACCTCTGCCTCCCAGGTTCAAGCGATTCTGCTGCCTCAGCCTCCTGAGTAGCTGGGATTACAGGCATGCACCACCACGCCTGACTAATTTTGTATTTTTAGTAGAGATGAGGTTTCTTCACGTTGGTCAGGCTGGTCTCGAACTCCCAACCTCAGGTGATCCGTCCACTTTGGCTTCCCAAAGTCCTGGGATTCCAGGTGTGAGCCACCACGACCAACCTTGTTTATTTGGTTTTCATAAGAAGCTGCCTAGTTCGTGAGTTCTGTAAAATACAGGTACTCAGCCCTTGGTGTAGTTTCCATTTGACTTTTTGTCACAGAAACAGATAGGTCTGATTCCTAAGCCCTCATATTGAATTGGCCAAATATAGGGCCCCTGGTCAGTGGACCAAAGACTTTGTGTAAGATGACAAGGGTCAGCTCAGGGAATGTGGGGAGGTCTCTTTGGTCTTTCATGCTGTCCTTGACGTTTTAATTTTCTTTGGTTAAAGAGGCCATTTATCTTTGTAAACCAAACATTTTTACTTTCTCTACTTTTCTATTATAGGCAAAAGAATGGACGTGAAGAAACTTTTACTGGTTTTTGAGACACTAAAAATAATAATAATGAGCCAGACATGGTGGCTTACACCTGTAATCCCAGCACTTTGAGAGGCCAAGGAAGGTGGATCACTAGGTCAGGAGTTCAAAACCAGCCTGACCAACATGGTGAAACCCCGACTCTACTAAAAATACAAAAATTCGATAGGTGGTGGCGTGGGCTATAATCCCAGCTACTCAGGAGGCTGAGGCAGGAGAATTGCTTGAACCCGGGAGGCAAAGGTTGCAGCAAGCCGAGATCATGGCACTACACTCCAGCCTGGGCGAGAAAATGAGACTCGGTCTCAAAATAATAATAATAACAATAAGGATGACAGTAATGTTTTGCAATAGACTAATCTATATGAATCAATGAAAACATTTTTGGTTTTATTTTTTGACAGCCATTGATAAATACACAGAAAAAAAAACAAATCCTAATTCTAAAATGCTCATAAATCAATATCAATTTACAGAATTTGAGTTATTCATAAAAAAATTTTTCTCTTCAGTTATTTTCCTTATCAAACTAGAAATGTCCATCTAATCTTAGGTGGTAAAATGCTAAGTGCATTTATGTAGATGCTGATTTAAATTTGAGAATCAAATTACTTATATCATCTTTTAGGGATTAATTCTTCCACTTCTAACCATTGCTTTTATGTCAAAGTATCTTTCTAAGGTAAACAGATCAGAGATAGCAGGTGGGGACAGGGTGTAGAAGGCAAAGCAGCACAGCTCGTAACTCAGTGAAATGTGTCAGAGGCTGGCAGGCCAAGCTGAGGTTTAGCTACTTGATAATAAACCTCGTACTATATGTCAGCAAAATCTCAAAGATTTTAGTATCAAGATCCATTCACAACTTTAAAACTTACCGACAATTCCAAGAAACCCTTTGTTTATATAAGTTATATCTACTATTTTTTACCATGAAGGAAATTAAAACTTTTAAAATGTTTTTATTCACTTCCAATAACAAGAAAACTAAGTTATATGAAAAAAGCATATATTTACATAAAAATAACTGATTTGTAAAACGAAAACAGGTGAGAAGAGTGTCATTGTTTCACATATTTTGCAAATCTAGTATCTTTCTTAATAGAAAGCAACTATGTATTTCTGTCTTCAATCTGTTTAAATACGTTATTTTGGTTGAAGTCTATGAAAAAAAATTCAGTCTTACCCAGATATGCAGTTGGAAAGCAGAAGTATTTCAATTGTTCCATTTAATTGTGGATATTATACATAAACATCTATATGAACTAATATAAAACAAAGTTTATGATATATTTTTAACTAAAAGAAAGCCTGGTTGATAAATATGTAGAACCAGTTCTGATTTTTGAAAAAAAAAATACAAGTGTATATGTGAATATGTAGACATGGCTGTACAAGCACAGGAGATGTTGTTCATGAAAGTAAATACTATATTATTTAGCCTCTATAAAACCATATTTTTATATAGCATATAGAATATGTAAATATTATTCATTAAATTATTACTATAGTATCTATTTAATCACTATAATAACCTTTGGAAGCCGTGTTTTAAGAAATGATATGTGAACTATGGATATATTTTCCTTTCTGTTGTGTGTGTGTGGGGAGGGGGGTTGTGTAAGTGTGTGTTCCTTTGCTTTGCAAATTAAAAAAAAAAGAAGGAAGAAGTGGAGAGGAAGCCAGACCAATTTCAGACTTCTGTGCATCATATAATGCCAGAAGACATTAGAACACTTACACAGTCCTCAGTAAAAATTTTTCTACTCTAAATCTCATATCAAATCATTTATTCATATGAGAAAACAACACCACAAAATTATCAAGTATGCAGAAAATACTATCCACATGTCTTCTTCAAAAATACTTTAAGATGTATTCTAGCCAAGTAAGACAGAAAACTCCAAATTAGGAATCAAGTAACAGAGAGGTTGCCATGTAAATGGATTAGTTACTAAATATGCTGTCCTCCATTATGACACATTGTATATTTCAAGTAATAATACGGCAGCCCAATTACTCAAGAAAAGCATATAAAATAGATATTGGGGCAGGTATAACTTCTGCTGTAGAAACTATAAAAGATATAGTATTTATTTCCTTTTATTTTGGAATACTCCTTAGCACTAGTGCAACTGCCATAATGTGTGACCAGCAATCAAATAAGCAACACTTCCAACACACTACAGATCATAAAGAACATCTTAAAAGGAAACTGAAAACTGGCAGCTTATATCCCATGTTTCTCATTCAGCCTTGGCTTTAGCCTCCTCTATGAAACTCTCCTCTTCCCCTTTCTCCACCTCCCATCCTTACAGATATCTGGGTCCCATGCCCAGAGAATGTGCTTTATTGTGTATACAGTGGAAATGGATCTGCACGTCTTAAAGTTTCTCATTCAGGTATGAGAGAACCCCTGCTCTAGAGGGAGGTGGCTTAGGTGAACAGATCAAGTTAATAACAGTGTTATTGGATATTCAAGTAAAAATATACAACCAATATCTAGCTTCAAAGAGAAACTGAGATTTGGGTTCTACAGTGGTTTCTAAATTTCACCCAATTTATAGAGAGATTTATATGACCTTAAGGAAACTTTGTCTGACTTCCAATAAAAATATGCAGATGGAATGTCAAGTACAAAATCATATAACTCATTAATTAATTCAAAAATATTAAACCCCTCTAGGTATCAAGCACAGGGCTAAATGCTGAAGATATGATATGAATAAAATAGACACGTGCCCTGTCTAAAGACGACAAATATACTTACAGAATACTCTCTTGGGACCTAGAGTACATTAAGAAGATTCCTTCAGACAAATTTAACAAGAGAACATTCATTGGATTCACTGTCAATGTGTTGTAGGTTTTTTTGTTTGTTTTTTACAATAAACAGCAGATTTTCAATGGTTGGTCTAAAATTTTCTCCACGTTTGGTGAAAAATATCAACTACAGTAAACTGGAAGGATTACTGCAAATTTTGACCACCTGGTAAATATTTCAGGTTGAAGCAATATGTTATTTTCCTAGAATTCTGCTCTTTGGATAAATTTAACTTAGCTCTATTTAAAATATTCTTTAATGTTTCCACATACCACTTATAGCAACTAGTTAAAAACAAATACTTTACTGGCATTATAATTACACTTCATATTGTTTCCCCAAATATTTCTTCAAAAGTTTCAATTTTTCCCATATAAAATATTGTTTTCTACATTATTTATCCAGTTATTCTTGTTTAATTCTTCTCATCTTTTTTCATAAATCATTTGCCACCTCCTTACCATTCTTGGAACTACTTTCTGATTTCTTCTAGATTTCTAGAGCCAGTGAGGCAGTCAGAACCTAACAGTACTCAGTATGCTGCATTTCTCCAAGTCTCAGATAAGAATTATTGCCACTCTGTTCTAAGCCATGCCATTTCTGCATATAAAACAAAATAACATATCTAGGCTTCATTACGTATTATTTAATCTACTCTTAGGTCCTTTTTGGCAACTTCCTCACACATGATAGTGTTTGTGGGATTATTTCAAGGGAATACAACTTAAGATTATATATCAAGTGGCTATATGATATCCTCCCCGTGATGTGTGCATGAAGGACTAAATATACTCAGGGAAGGAACAGAGGAACAAAGAGGACTGCCATTTTGCATTTCTTTCTAAAACAGAATTGCCATCGAGTTTTAAGAAATATTTTTGGCATATATTTAAGGCTTGGAATGGGTTGACTATTATTTTTTAAAATAGAGTGTATTGCAACCCACACTGAAGACATTTTTATCTCTAATATGCAAATTAAAACAAGGGGACTTCATGACCTGTGCATAACAAAAGAGCCAATGATTACAGTGGCAGCAGGGAGCAGAGGGGGAGGACTATTCAAATCACAGTGAAACAATATTAATTCAAATATTGATTAATTGCACTATACTACATATTTTAGATAAAGATGAAAGCAGTTTCCATCTACCAGGAATAGTAGGAAAGAGAAGGCAATATGGTGGTTAAATGTGGGCACAGAGCTCAGGCTCCCTGAATCAAACATGGCTGTTATGCTTTTTAGTTGTGTGACTTTGAGAAATTATTGAACCTCATTAACCCTAAGTTTTTATTTATCAGAGGCTAGAAAACATACAAAGCAAAGTTGAATGCCTGCCACTTGCTAAAGCTTATTTAAGGTTCTCACTTACTATAATTAAGTGCCTTACGGAAACTATCGCATTTAGTCATGCTTTTTCTTGTGAAGAAAGGGAGGCTCAGAGAGGTTAAGCCACACTAGAAAGAAACAACAGTCTTGTGATTGAAATACAGTTTTGTCTTATTCCCAATTTTATGCCATTTGTTTTCAATTTTTTAAATTAATGATATACAGAGTTTAAGTGTTAAATTATTCTAAAAGGCTTATGATGAAAAATATCAGTCTCTTATAGATCTTCCCTCCACCAGGTTCCACTCTCTAGCATGAACTACCTATCCATCTTGGAGCTGTTTCTTTTGGTATTTACTTCATTAAATAATCCTATTTATAGTACACCATTTGATCAGCAGGTGGGAGACTCATGCAAGGCAGACTGGGATTACCTATTTCTTTCCACAATGAAAGGTGAGAATCAAGCACTCTTTGACCATTCCTATATTCTGACTTACTTCCATACTTCCCTTTCCTTTTGTCCTTCCCAAATAGTAATATACTACATTCAGTGTTTACACTATTATGACTATTGAACATTTGTTGCTAAGTAGTGTAATTTGATATTTATTGTCTTGTGCAACTTTTTGTTTTCTTCAAATTTAATAATTTTTCTAGTTTCCCATGTGCTTCTTATTAATTAATATGTTTCCAAACTCTCCTCCAATTTTCTAAATGTCTTCTCAATGTATCCAAAAATACCCATTTGTTTTTTTGTTTGTTTGTTTGTTTTTTAACAGTGACCTCTATTGAAGACATTTCTCTCAGTTTACTAACCTTTTTCCTCTGGATGCTGGCCCCCGAATGCTGACACACAGTGTTTACCCCCTACATTATCTTCATATCCACCAGAATATTATTTTTATGTCTTTCTCAAGTTGGATTGCTTATTCCCCAAATCCCACTAATTCCTCTTCCTTCATGTATTCCCTTATTTTGGTGGAGCAACATCTCTTGTAGGTTCCCAAGAAAGAGTTCTCAGGAGTTTTTTTTCTTCTTCTTCATTTCTTTTCCCCCTTTTTTTTTTTTTTTTTTGGAGCTTTGTATGTCTGAAAATCTTTTAGTCTTCCTTTACACTTAATTGATAGTTTTGCTAGGTTAGATATTATTATCTTCAACATTTTGAAGACATTACTCCACTGTGTTCCAGCTTCCATTTTGCTGTGAGGAACTCTGAACTTGTTCTTGTTTCTGATCCTTTATAAGCTGCAATCGCCATCCCACCCTGTTCAATGCATTTAGGACCATCTTGATCCATTTCATGTTGCTATAACAGAATACCACACACTGGGTAGTTTATAACAAACAGAAATTTATTTGGTTCATGGCTGTGAAGGTAGGGAAGTCCAAGAGCATAGCACAAGCATCTGGCAAAGCCCTCTGTGTTGCATCATCCCATGGCAGAAGGCAGACAGGCAAAAGAGGACAAGAGCAAGCTAGCACGTGAGGGCTGAACTCACAGTTTTAACCATCCACTCTCAAGATATAACAACCCCATTCCCATGATAATAGCATTAGTCTTCATGATGACAGAGCCCCCATTGCCTAATCACCTCCTAGTGTTCCCGTCTCTTAAACTAGAGCATTAAGCCATTCCAAGGTCCTTCTATTTGTCTCCAGTATTCTGTTCCATGATGCCATGCTTTGGTTTGAGTCTATTTTCATCTATTTTTGTGGGAACTCAATTGGCTCTTTCAATCTGGTAACTCAATTCTTTAATTCTGGAAATTTTTCTTGAATTAATTTCAATATTCTCCTCCCTTCCATTTTCTCTGTTCCTTCTTTATATAGCTCTTACTATTCAGACAGTATCTTTCCACCACTGAACTCCTAAACCTACATTTCTTTTATCTCCAATTTTCCACATGTATATATTAATTTCCAAGAGCTTTTCTCTGAATATTCTTTTAAAAATCACATTGTGTTCATGTTTCACAGATCCAATATTTTTTCTTATCTCTGAGAATATTAATGATCCATATTTCAAAGTGTTCACTTTCACAATTAGTCTCTGTTTCCAATAGATTTCTTTTTGTTTAATTTCCATATTTAATATTTGACATTTCCTCTGATGTCTGTTAATTATTGCCTATCTGCTCACATAAGAAAAACTAACTGGAAATTCTGTGGGATGGATGCTCAGCCATGGGTTTATATAGGGGTATGTAGCTAGTCTGTTTCATTTAAGAAACCCTGATCTTGGTATTTTTAGATATTGTTTGTTAGGCTTGTTGGAAATCCCAGAAAATAATTTCTAATTACTCAGATTTTGGGAATCTAGTGGGAAAAGATGACTGCAGGGAGTCAGGGGAGGGGGGTCTTAATATTCAGATGTAAACTTTCATTAAATAATCCTCTTTCAGTTTGGTTCTCTTTCTTACATATGTGCCCAGTTTAGCAACACCTAGTTTATTATCTACAGAGAAAATTCTTCAATTTACTGTTGGGTTGGAGTAGGGACAGTGTTGAATAAAGAGTGAAACTGCTTCCTTAAGAGCCTTGCATCCAATTCTCTTGTTTTTATCTCCACCTTCACCCTCACTTTCTGGACATCTAAGTCTACCAATTCCTGAGCATTCTGGGGACCTTCTGTGCAAATTAGGGTGCTTTCTGTGTATCTTCACTATTGGCTTAAGCTTCAGCTCTCCCAGATCTACACTCCTTGTCTGATTCTTAAAATGCTTCTGACGTTGTTGCCTTTCCTTTTCATCTCCATCTTATGCCTTTTAAAAATCTTTCTACATTTATTTATTTTACTAGGGTTTTAGAAAGTAATTTGAGAGGTATGTATTATACATGTATGCTAGATATATGGGTTCATGCCCTATCTTTAAATAGAATCTTCAAATTCCATGCTTTTCCTATTATTTTGGAATAGAGCTACCCTGAATAATGTACTTTACTCTTGCACATTTTCTTGTTCTTGGCTTTCCTTCTGTTCAGCAAGAGAAACGCATTACTGTGAGGAAGATAAGAATTATCATGGCTTGGCCGGGTGCGGTGGCTCACGCACTTTGGGAGGCCAAGGCGGATGGATCACGAGGTCAGGAGTTCAAGAACAGCCTGGCCAAGATGGTGAAACCCCGTCTCTACTAAAAATGCAAAAAATTAGCCAGGCACAGTGGCAGGCGCATGTAATCCCAGCTACTTGGGAGACCGAGGCAGACAAATCGCTTAAACTCGGAGGATGGAAGTTGAAGTGAGCCGAGATCATACCACTGCACTCCAGCCTGGGAGACAGAGTGAGAGTCTGTCTCAAAAAAAAAAAAAAATTATCATGGCTGGAATGCAAAGGAAAAGTATTGCAAAATAGGTTCTTAAATTTAGCCTATTTCAGAAGAAACAACAAATAAGTCAAGCTTTCAATTGCTAGACCTTTATACTCACCAGAAAAAAAAAAAAAAATGTTTTCTAAATTCAAAAAGTTTCCCAATAAATACTGAGGACCAAAGCTAAGAGGGCCAAGTGTACAGCTTTTCCTATAAGCTGTGAAATTCCTGCTATATTAGATGGTAATTTTAAAAATCCTTCCTAGGATAGAGTAGGCTGGAGAAAGAGGGGAAGAGAGAAAAAAAAAGCAGGCCTTACCCCTGAGCTTCCCCTAGTACCAGGTGGGAAGCAGGGGCTGGTAAAATAATATCTTAAGATAAATTTAGGAGCAGGCATACATGTGGCCCACTTGCCATGTGGAAATCAGCGAAGAGACCTCCTCATGAACTGCAGAACAGAAGCAATATAATTGTATAATTAGGCAAATGTGGCCCTTAAATGGGTTCAAAAGACCAAATTAAACAAACTGCCTCCGTACAATAACAAACTATAAATATATTGGCTCTCTTATGATATGATACAGAAATCAGAATCTATGCATTTTTAACGATATGTAAAATACCATCGGACTCCTTACTTGGTAAAGATACATATAACAAGGGTAAGCATTGATAATCTGAGGAATGTGGTATCAGTGTTCACATTTGTTTTCTGTAACTGTTAGGACCTTCACTTATTTATAATCCGATTCCCCATATGAAGACCTGAATTGCTTTTAGCTAACTCTAGAGCAGCTTTCACAGATCACAAAGTGACAGCCAAGAGGTAACCAAAAGGATGAGGCTTTTACCAGCCCTAATGGAAGCTGTGGGATTCTGGAATCCCGATAAACAATGCTTCCAGAGAAGTGACCAACACAGTACTCACTTCCCTAACTATCTCCGTGCTACAGGATGGATTAACGGCCCGGGTAACACACAGAGTTGAGCTCCCTGACTTTTTGGCCCCCAAACAAAGTAATTACAAGGAACGTCAGCAATTATACCCTAAGCCTAGTCACTGCCTACGCAAAGAAAAATTATGACTATTATCATTATAACTTTTAAGAAGGCATTTTAAAAGTAAAAGGGCAGCTAAATCACATGGTATGAAAAGAATCATAAAAATTAAATTCCTTGGACTGTATCAGCCTACTCTTTAGTGTACGTTATACCTCTCGTGGTTTTAAAATAAAAATAGAGGAACCCACATAAAAAAAACAGTCTGATGGGAATCAGAAACCATTATAAATTATAGAATCTGATAATTATCAGACTCCAACTAATGCCCTAATTACATAGAAATTCATTAATTATGTTTCCTAAATTTAGGCTCAATAAAACCACAAAAAATAACTTTGATTTCTCAAGTTTTGAAATAATTCTAATCAGTATTGGATACTTTGGGAATATGGGTAGAAGAATTCCTCTCTTTCTCTCTCCATTCCCACTTGATCAGAGTATACAAAAGGTTCCTGTTAATACATCATCAATGCTCATGTCTGGAGGCATCTTTTACAATAGTCTGATCATAAATTAACTAAGTCTGACCTTCTGCAGTTATGTTTGATTCGTATACTTAATCATGATGCAAAATGTACTAGCTTGCATGAATTCTATTAGCAAGCCATTTCTCCTGCCTAATACAGTATACATAAAGACTTTAAACAAGACCTTACCTAAGACTACTTTCTATGGCATTTAATTTGATGCTTTTACTGTTTATAATTATGCTTTTTTCCCTCAATCATTTCAATTTATGTTGCCAGGCTCCATTAAGACAATTTGAAATAATAATGAACCATGAGAGCCTATGCTTCTTTAAAAACCAAGATGTTAGATGTTAAAAATTATATATATTCTCATCCAAAACTATTTCCTTAATTTTATAAAAAGAAAAGTAAAGTGTATTGTCATGATTTAAACTTACAATTTTAAGAATCCTGTCAGCAATGGAACAGAACAGAGAACTCAGAAATAAGACAACCCATCTACAACCATCTGATCTTGGACAAACCCAGCAAAAACAAGCAATGGGGAAATGAGTCCCTATTTCATAAATAGAGCTGGGAGAACGGGCTAGTCATGTACAGACAATTGAAATGGGACCCCTTCCTTACCCCTTGCACAACAATTAACTCAAGA
This sequence comes from Colobus angolensis palliatus, assembly GCF_000951035.1. Lineage (NCBI taxonomy): Eukaryota > Metazoa > Chordata > Mammalia > Primates > Cercopithecidae > Colobus > Colobus angolensis. Next base: position 1,311,662 of record NW_012119821.1, on the reverse strand, counting down.
GGGATTAAAGACTTAAATGTAAAACCCAAAACCATAAAAGCCCTAGAAGAAAATCTAGGCAATACCATTCAGGACATAGGCATGAGCAAAGATTTCATGACACAAATGTCAAAAGTAATTGCAACAAAAGCCAAAATTGACAAATGGGATCTAATTAAACTAAAGAGCTTCTGCACAGCAAAAGAAACTATCATCAGAGTGAACAGGCAACCTACAGAATGGGAGAAAAATTTGCAATCTATCCATCTGACAAAGGTCTAATATCCAGAATCTACAAGGAACTTCAAGAAATTTACAAGAAAAAAACAAACAACCCCATTAAAAAGTGGGCAAAGAATATGAACGGATACTTTTAGAAGAAGACATTTATGTGGCCAACAAGAACACGAAAAAAAGTTCAACATCACTGATCATTAGAGAAATGCAAATCAAAACCACAATGAGATACCATCTTATGCCATTCAGATGGTGATTATTAAAAAATCAAGAAACAGAGATGTTGGTGAGATTGTGGAGAAAAAGGAACACTTTTACACTGTTGTAAATTAGTTCAACCACTGTGGAAGACAGTGTGGCAATTCCTCAAAGACATAGAACCAGAAATACCATTTGACCCAGCAATCCCATTACTGGGTATATACCCAGAGGATTATAAATCAAGGGTAGAACCAGAAATACCATTTGACCCAGCAATCCCATTACTGGGTATATACCCAAAGGAATTTCAATCATTTTATTATGAAGATACGTGCATATGTATGTTCAGTGCAGCACTATTTACAATAGCAAACACATGCAATCAATCCAAGTAACCATCAATGATAGACACTGGATAAATAAAATGTGGAACAGATACACCATGGAATACTATGCAGCCATAAAAAAGAACTAGATCATGTGCTTTGCAGGGACATGGAAGGAGCTGAAGCCATTATCCTCAGCAAACTAACAGGAACAGAAAACCAAACACTGCATGTTCTCGCTTATGAGTGGGAACTGAACAATGAGAACACATGGACACATGGGGGTTAGGGTGACAACACGCACTGAGACCTGTTGGTAGCAGGGGTGGAGAGCATCAGGAAAAACAGCTAATGCATGCAGGGCTTAATACCTAGGTGATGGATTAATTTGTGCAGCAAACCACCATGGTATATGTTTACCTATTTAACAAACCTGCACATCCTGCACATGTACCCCAGAACTTAAAATAAAATTTAAAAATAAAATAAATAAGAGCTTCCAGAGAAAATAAAATTGTGCTTTCAATGGCTTAGAAAAAAAAGAACCTTGTCAGGATAACCATAAAGGTTTTCTATTTACTTTTGGATGTTCACATTTTATTTTTGACCCAGAAAATTGTTTGCTCATTTACCATAGTTTGAAGTTTGTCCCAGACTCAGGCCAAATTCTCTGAGCTATAAGATGCAGATAAAGTAGTCAGATGAAAGCACTGAGCTTTTTTGAATGACTGTTGTGCAAGGCCTTAAATAAAAGCATGTGAATCAACAGACACACAGTGTTTGACACATATGTTTACATACGTGCATTGAGGCTGTCTGCCTTTATCCTTGGCTTTATACCTGCACGGATTATATTAGTGTTGGGCTGTAAGAGAAAAAAAATGTGAAGTATGTAATCTTTCTCATGCAGTGAGGAGCGATGAAGAGACAGAGCTAGATGAAAGATCCAGACGGACTCCCGGCACAAAAACAGACTAACTCTACATCTAACTCTGCAAGTAAGAGGTGGCAGTAAATATGAAGCTGAGACGGCAAAACAACCAGGCATATAGTCAAACAAGCAGAATTACGGAATCTTAATCCACCAGAGCTAGGCAATAAGTCCAAATTTTGGTAGACAAGCAAGAGAAATCTGGATCCTATTGAAGTAATTCCAACAGGAAGATCCAAAGCCCATATTTCCTCCCATGTCCTCAACTTCTTGAATGAATAAAATGATGGCATGAGCCACATTTTGGACCCTATTGAAGTTCTACTAGTGCTTAAGTAACTAGAAGGCAAGCTAAGGAAAATATACCACCCTACTCTTAGAGAAATATAGGTTTGAGTAGATCTATACCAAATCAAGGCTATATAAACTGAAAAGCAGAAAGAAATAGAACCATTCTGTAAAAGAAAAAAAAATAGCTTGCAAAAAAATAAAAGAATATATTTATTAAACTCTATGCCAGAAAACCAGAAAGTGATAAAAAGAAAGTGCTTTGCATTCTTAAATGATAGCAGGAGCTGGTATACTAGGGAGGAAGGTGACGTTCTATAGGATGAGGTTGTGTCTTAAAGCAATAGCCAACATTCAGTGCTCTCTCACCCACTGCCAGAATGAATGAGGTTAGAAACAAGAGTAGAGATGGGAGTGACTCCTCTAGCAATTATACCTAATAACCCTACGGAAGGATTTTGGGCTTGATGTGTTTGGAGGTCCTAGGCTCCACAGAAGAAGGGATTCTACCAGGAAGCACAGTTATGAAGAATCAAATGAAAACAAATGTCCTCAGATCCATTTTGGATTCTTCAAGCCACTGAACCAACAGTCTATGATGCAGGTCTCCATAATGGCCAAGATTATTGACCCTGATAAGGAGGAAATTGGGTTGGTGCCACACAATGGAGGACCACGTGTGAAACCCAGGTATTCACTAGGTCACCTCTGTCTTTCCTTGTCCAATCCTGTTCCCAATACTGTAGGACTGGGTCACCAGATGGGTACACAGAACACCATTCAGCTGAAGTTGTAGAAGAGTTAAGGGGAACATGGAATGGATGGTGCAAAAGACTTCTATGATTAGCATGGAAGAAGGCTGTGTGACCAGAGACAGAAATAGGGAATTTAGCAGCTATGTTTTCCTAACCCTCTTTCCCTTTTTCTTCTTGTTACCTTATATGAAGAGCATCAATGGTAGCTCATCTTTAGGTTTTAAGTGGAAATATGACCATCTTGGAATCATTCCTGATAAGGTAGCTGAAGGAACTTTTGTATTCTGTTTGTTGGATTTCAAACAGAAGTCTTTCCTTACCCTCTGTCTTAGAAACCTCATGTGTATGGATTACATCATTTACTTTGGATGCCAGCTGGGTTTGGCTAATGGAAAGCTACAGCAGGAGTTAAGGGAGAAAAGGAGAGTAAGGGGTGGGGTACCCATCTTCCTCATTCCTTCATGTGTCCCACAAACAAAGACTACTGCTACTCTTTCCTTCTGACTCCAGTACTTCGCCTTCCTTAAGATCTAGGGGTGGTAACAACTCCACTGTTGTTAGCCCAGGCTATCAAATCCTTATCTTTGTAAATTATACTTTATTAAATCCTCCTATAATTATCCTAATTTGAATGTACTATCTGTTTTCAAGGAGAACATTGACCAATACATGTAGCATAACACAATAATTTTATTTACCTAGAAAATTACCCCTGTTTTACTTTTCCAAGATAAGAAAATTAAATATTAATCTGAATTTGGAGTAGGCTTGTAGGAATTAATGAATCTAAGCTCAAATAACATACAGATTTACTGAAATTGTCTTTAGGATTTTTTTTTATTTCATTCTCTGATTTTTAAGTATCAGAAAATAACCTAAGTATGGAATCTAGACTAATTTATTGTTAATGATCCTGTAAGAGAAAGCAGGCAGACCCTAAACATAGCTTCAAGGTCTCAGCTTAATATGAGTTCCAAATAAAACATGAATTATTGCAATTGCTGTTATGAGTTAAATTATATCTCTTGAAAATGGTATGTTGAAATCCTAACCACTAGAGTTAAGAATGTGACTGAAATGGTTTGGCTGTGTCCCCAGCCAATTTTCATCTTGAACTGTAGTTACCATAATCCCCACGTGTCATGTGAGAGACTAGTTGGAGATAATCAAATCACAGAGGCAGTTTCTCCCATTCTGTTCTCGTGATAGTGAGTTAGTTCTCATGAAATCTAATGATTTTATAAGGGGCTTCCCCTTCCACTGGGCACTCACTGTTCTCCTTGCTGCTGCCATGTGAAGAAGGCCATATTTACTTCCCTTTCCATCAAGATTGTAAATTTCCTGAGGCTTCCCTAGCCACACTGAACTGTGAGTCAATTAAGCCTCTTTGCTTTATAAATTACCCAGTCCTGAGTATGTCTTTATTAGCAGAACAAGAACAGACTAATACAGTAAATTGGTACCAAGTAGTGGGGTGCTGTTATAAAGATACTCAAAAATGGAAGCGACTTTAGAACTGGGTAACAAGCAGAGGCTGGAACAGTTTGGAGGGCTCAGAAGAAGACAGGAAGATGTGGGGCAGTTTGGAACTTCCTAGAGATTTGTTGAGTGGCTTTGGCCAAAATGCTTATAGTGATATAGACAATAAAGTCCAAGCTGAGGTGGTCTGAGATGGAGATAAGAAACGTTGGGAACTGGAATAAAGGTGGCTCTTGCTGTGTTTCAGCAAAGAGACTGGAGGCATTTTTGTCCCTGCCCTAAAGATCTGTGGAAATTTGAACTTGAGAGAGATGATTTAGAGTATCTGGTGGAAGAAATTTCTAAATGGCAAAGCATTCAAGAGAAAGCAGAGCATAAAAGTTTGGAAAATTTGCAGCCTGATGATGCAATAGAAAAAACCCATTTTCTGGGGAGAAATTCATGTCAGCTGCAGAAATTTGCATTAACTAACAAGGAGCTGAATGTTAATCACCAAGGCAATGGGGGAAATGTCTGCAGGGCACATAAGAAATTTTCCAAGCAGCCCCTCCCATCACAGGGCCAGAGGCCTAGGAGGAAAAAATGGTTTTGTAGGCCAGGCCCAGGGCTCGCCTGCTGTGTGCAGCCTAGGGACTCGGTGCCCTGCATCCGAGCCACTCCAGCTGTGGCTAAAAGAGGCCAAGGTACAGCTCAAGCCATGGCTTCAGAGGGTGCAAGCTTCCACGTGTTGTTGAGCTTGCAAGTATACAAAAGTCAAGCACTGACGTTGGGGAACCTCCACTTAGATTTCACAGGATGTACAGAAATGACTGCACGTGCAGGCAGAAGTCTGCTGCAGCGGTAGAGCCCTCATGGAGAACCTCTCCTAGGGCAGTGCAGAAGGAAAATGTGGAGTGGGAGCCTCCAGCCCCTACACAGAGTTCCCACTGCAATGCTTAGTGGGGCTGTGAGAAGAGGGCCACCATCCTCTAGACTCCAGAATGGTAGATTCACTGACAGCTAGCACCATGCACCTGGAAAAGTCTCAGACGCTCAATACCAGTTCATGAAAGCAGCCAGAAGGGAGGCTATACCCTGCAAAGCCACAGGAGCAAAGCTTCCCAAGGCCACGGGATCCCATTTCTTGCATCAGTGCGACCTGGATGTCAGACATGGAGTCAAAGGAGATCATTTTGGAACTTCAAGGTTTAATGACTGCCTTTTTAGATTTTAGACTTGCATGGGGCCAATAACCCCTTTGTTTGGGCCAATTTCTCCCATTTGGAATGGGTGTGTTTACCCGATGCCTGTACCCCCATTGTATCTAGGAAGTAACTAACTTGTTCTTGATTTTACACACTTATAGGTGGAAGGGACTTGCCTTGTCTCAGATGAGACTTTGGACTGTGGACGTTTGAGTTAATGCTGAAATAAGTTAAGGCTTTGGGGGACTGTTGGAAAGGCATAATTGGTTTTGAAATGTGAGGACATGAGATCTGGGAGAAGCCAGAGGTAGAATGATACGATTTAGCTGTGTCCCCACCCAAATTTCATCTTGAATTGTAGTTCCCATAATCCCCATGTGTCATGGGAGGAACCCGGTGGATATCATTGAATCATGGAAGCAGATTCCCATATCCTGTTCTCATGAGAGTGAGTTATCATGAGATCTGATGATTTTATAAGGGGCTTCCCCGTTTACTGGGCACTCATTCTTCTCCTTGCTGTTGCCATATGAAGGCGGCCATGTTTGCTTCCCCTTCTGCCATGATTGTAAGTTTCCTGAGGCCTGCCCAGCCATGCTGAACTGTGAGTCAATTAAAACTTTTACCTTTATAAATCACCCAGATTTGAGTGTGTCTTTATTAGTAGCCTGAGAACAGACTAATATAGTGACCTTATTCAGAAATAGCGTCTTTCCAGGGGTAATTAAGTTAAAATGAGGTCATTAGGATGGGAGCCAATCCAGGATCACTGGTGTCCTTATGAAAGGGGGTGACTTGAACAGAGAAACAGATGCTCACAGCTGGGAAACGATGTGAAGAGACACCAGGAGAATATCACATAAAGATGGAAGATTGGGGTGATGTATGTATAACCCAAGGAATGCCAAAGATTGCTAGAAACCACCAGAACATAGGAAGGATGCCCTTTGTTATGGGCTGAATTGTGTCCTCCCAAAATACATGTGCTGAAGTTCAAACCTCCAGTACCTTTGTGACTTTGTGGAGATAGGGCCTTCAGGAGGTAATTAAGTAATCAATTAATGAAGCATTAGAGTGGGCCCCAATCCACTATGACTGCTGTACTTATAAGAGGAAATTTGGACACAGACACATATGGAGGGAAGGTGCTGTAAAGACACAGGGAGAAGACAGCCACCTACAAGACAAGGAGAGTGGCCTCAGAAGAAACAAATCGTTGATCTCGCACTTCTAACCTCCAGAACCATAAGAAAATAAATCTCTGTGTAAGCCACCACATCCATGGTACTTTGTTATGGCAGCCCTAGCAAACTGATGCATCCTACAGGTCTCAAAGGGTGCATGACCCTGCTGACACCTTGATCTTCGACTTCCAGCCTCTAGAACTGTGGGAGAATAGATTTTTTTAGGAAGTTGCAGAGTAGAAAGCAAGGTGATAAAAATGGAGACCTTTCCTATTTGCTTTAGAATACACGTGGGATCAACATTCCCCACAACTTCATTTTATTCCATTTTATACCAATGATGCTGATTAGCATGAATTTAAGGATATGTTGATACTAATGCAACAGGATATAAAATGAAACTTCCTGTCTTAATTTCAGCTGAGACTCCAAGACTGCAGTGAGAAAGTAGTCCCACCCTCCAAAGAAAAGTGCTAGATAGTTTCATCAAGACTTCTAAACACGGTGGGTAAATACTGGAGTTTTTATTTGTTTAACTTTTAGTCTAACATCTACCATGAGGGTATAAAGAGTTAAATTTGGGGGGAACAAACCCCTAAGTTTAACATATTCTATTGCAACACTATTTCTCCAATATATACAAATTAGAGCAAAATTTTAGGTAACCAATTGCCCCTTTTAGTTGAGGTTTTATTTATTCACCCAAGAAAGATATATTGAGGGCTTACTGTGTCTCAGATACTACTGTATTGACTGAGGACACAGCAGTGATCAAAACAGAAAATATCTTCATTCTGGTGAATGAGAAGGAAAAATTAACAAGATAAATAAATAAACTATTTCTATTGATAGATGTGATAATAGTGAGAAGAAAAATAAAGCCAAGAAGAATAACACAAAGTGTGTGTGTTGGAGGTGTATACCAATTTCATATAATGTGGACAGGAAAAAAAGGTCACATTGAGCTGGAGCAATTTGATAGAAGACCAGAAAGAAATGAGAAGGCAAACAGTGCAAATTTCTTGGACAAAGACATTGAGAACAGAGGAGACAGCAATTGTGCCACCCTGAGGGCAAACTGTCTTCCAAAGACCAGGGAGAATGCTGCCTGGGCCGCCTGGACTGGAGCAGAGACAAGGGAGAGTAACGGGAGATGAGATCAGACAGGCAACGTGGTGGGGAGGGAAGTTAATAGAGGTGAGAGCTTCTACTTGTAATACTTTTGATGCTACAAAGCACACACAATGTCCCTTACTTCACCACCCGCAGGAAATTCCAGGGAGCAGATCATGGTTTCTGAGGTTGCAGTTTCTACTTAGAAAGATTCTCTAAGGTCCATACGGTGTCCCTTACCTCACTGCCCACAGTGAACTCCAGTTTTACAAACATCCATGGCATTTGTTCTGTGATTTTTCCTTTCTAGGTCTCTGAAGAAAAGTAACAAATGTTCAAGAATTATTTGTGATTTGCGGAAAGAACTTGTTTTATGAAGAGTCACCTAAAGGTTTTCTTTTCCTTTTATTTGAATGTTCAAAACCTTTTTGAAGTTATCTCTTTGATAATTTCAATCCATTTATCATCCTAGCCTCAATCCTGCCTTTATGATGGCAAACAACTTGGCTGATAAAACTAACAGAAAATGAAGGAATTCAATGAAAACTATAGCCAAATATATATGTTATAAACCATAACACGCATGAAGTATTTATGACACCTTGATTACTGAGATTTAGCTTTTTCTGTACAAAAGAACATTCTTGTCACAAAAATTTGGGAAGGAAAGAAGGCAGTAAGCATCAGGCAAGTTGAAAAAGCAGCTGTGTAACTGACAAGACCTGGTATAGCTCACAATTCCAATTAGTAAGAGCATCAAGAAACCAGGGTGGTTGCAAAGGGAGTCCCTGAGGGGAAAAAGTTGCACAGGCACGTATTTTAAAAAGAAAGTAGGAGCACACAGTCTAAGAGAAACAAAACAGACTGACAAGAATCTAGAAGATCAAAGTCAAAAATGAGCTAATGCTTATGAAAAAGGCTGAAGACAAGAGGGACCTTTTAACTTGATCTGACAAAAAAAAAAATTAAGAAAATGTACCTCTCAGAGTATTAGAACTCAAAGTAAGTGATGTTATACTAAGGATGCACCTGCTTGCTTTGAATACATGCAAACCTCCAAGCACAGAAAAAAAAAGTGGATAAAATACAGCAGCAAATGTGAGTAAAGAATCTGTCAATAATTACTTGAAAAATTGCAGTGAATTAGAGATATAAGATATATGGACAGAAAAAAAAAACCACTGCCTCAGTAAGAGTGGTGCCTGGTGCACTGATAATATGGATTTATCTTTGTGTCACATTATTCATTTTCTACCATCTTTATATACTGTCTCTCACATTGTCATCTGTCACACATAAGTCTGCTCTACAATGGTTGCACATGTCATTCTCTAAAACCTCCTGCTTATGAGTTACAGAAAATGCTAAATCTCTGTGTTCCTAACTACATAATGCAGATATTTTAAAATATCGCGTTCTTCCTCTACTTACAAGAATTTGCTTTCCTCCAATGTTCTTAGATAAATAAGAACTTCCCATCCCAGGGGTGATTTCTCCTCTGTGTCTGCAGCTGAGCAGCCTTCTCTTCCAGGTGTTTCCTCCTCTCTCTATCCCTCATCCTCTTCCTCTTTTGTTGTCTCTTTCTGCTGAGAAATAGGGTGCTTCACTTTCCTTTCCTTTTTTGTTGGGGAGAATTAATTCCAGCTTTGAGTCCAAGCTCAAAACAAATTCTCCAATGGGCAGCACAGACAGCATCTTATTTCCTGAGTACCACTAAGTATCCTACTCAACAAGGCCATCCCTAGGGAGTGAGGGGCACTTGGCAATTAATTTTGCAGGACCTTGTCTTACACTAGCAGTTTGATCTTTAAAATGTAATATGAATCCATGGTATAAGGTATAGTGATTTTTCAATGAAAGGACAGAATAATGAGTAGAAAAGGGAAACATATGGGTTTCTTTTCCAATCAGTGCATATGACGATTCTTCTTAGTGTCCAAGCACCATCTCTTCCTGTCCAGGAATAGGAATCATCAATTCACACTCTTTATTGTCATAGGCATAATTCCTGGCTCTTTCATAGTGCCTCCTGGGAGAAAAAGGTAGCAATGCTCTTATTACTCACAATGCCATGGCTCTTCAAACCTGTTCAGATTTCTTAAAAATATAGGCCTGCTTGCCTCTTGAGTTCCCTAACTCCATTTATTTAATGCTGATTACATTATTACTCCTAACACTCATTCATTGTGCTGCCTGTAAATATTGGCTTCTAATGATCTCACAAAAGTTGTTATTGTGCTTTATTGACAATGCCTACACATGCAAGTCTCACTCAGACGATGCACAAAAATGTAAACGATAATTTGTTTTTTTGATTGTGTTAAATTTACTCTTCAAAATTGTATGGTGTAAAACAAAAGAGCACATCCTCCAATCCCTTGTGTTCTTTGCACTCTTAAGAACATAATCCTGGCATTCTTGGAGTGTGATCCTTTTCAGCGTTGACCACACTGTTGCCTTCCACACATGGCCACCCAGGTGGGGGTAAAAGCAGTGTTTCCATGGGGGCAAGAAATGTCTCTCCTTTATGTAACATACCTTAAGACCAAGTTGGGAGAGCATGATCAGAGGCAAGAGAGGACATCAGCTGGGAGGACCCATTGGCACTGCAGAGCCACAGTCTAAAAATGCTTATGAGGAAATAGGTGCAGCCACTACCGGGGTGGCCCAACATGTAGTATGGAGCCTATGGAGAGGGTGGGGCAATTGTCCTTATTGTCAGCTGCCGGGGAGTTATGGGTAAAGGACACTTGTCTCCAATCTTGCTGCCTTCTGTACTGCAGAATGGAGATGAATCTGCAGTCACAACATGGATAAGTAAGAGCCAATACGTGGGTCCATATACATGGCTCAGGTCCAAGGGATGTTAGTGTACCAGGGGTACTCCAGGGCCCTGCGCGCATCCTGTATACCTATGTGAGAGTTACCTGGGATGACACATCGATCACATGGGCACCATGCTGGTAGCCTAATCTTGTGTGAGCTCACAAAGGAAATACTACATGGGTCTGCAGGAGTGATCGACTTACCAAACTACCCTTTGAAGCCAGAGTCCTGCCATTTGAGTCCAGCCATGGAACCCTGGGATGCTCCCATAGGTGCAAATGACACAGGTCCTCAGGATATCTGGTTAATCTGTCATGTGTGGTAGAGAGCTCCAAATACTTCCAAAAGGCAAAAATGGGACTGAGGCCCATGCATGTTCCAACCCAGGCTCAGGGCACCCTGACCGGACGGCACTACCAACACTGGGCCATTCCAGACATCATAGGGCAATTTAGAAAATTTCAAGAAAGACACAGTCAAAACACAAGACACCCCAATTTATACGGCCTGGAGCAGAGGCCCCATTTGCCCGGGTCTAAGGGAAGCACTGCTGCCTAGACACAGTAGCTCATTTTTTTTTTTTTTTTTTTTGAGGCAGAGTCTCGCTCCGTCACCCAGGCTAGAGTGCAGTGGCCGGAATAGCTCATATTTTTAAGTATGCCATGCTCAGGATCACACAGCAGATACATACTTATAAAATATCTCCTAGTTTACATAGTGGAACTAAGTGTCATTATTTCTTGACATTCCACAAAATGGCAGTGTTCCACAATCTGAATAAATACAAAAAAAATTATTTGGTCTAATTATTTACTTTACTATTGATGATACTAAAGCCTAGATAGGTATTAGTCACTTACCATCTCACCTCCCCATGTCCCCCTGCTCACACTTTGCCAGTACTCAGGTTCCCAAAGTATAAATTGGCCTCCCCCTTTGCATCAAGTGCAACGGCCTTGATTTTCTCAGCACAGTACAAGATATTGCTCGCCCCTGGTGCTCAGTCAACACTTTGTGAACAAATGACTCAAATTCCCATAACATGGACGGCTCGAGAGTTCAATTCGCTTAGTTGAACACTCCATGGAGTGATGACACAGCAGAAGTTTATTACATTACAAACATGACAAACCAGGTTTCAAAACCAGAGAAACCTGAAATAAGATCCTCAGCACTGACCCCAGTGATGGGATAAACAAATTGGCAGCTGTAATCACTCCAGTGTAATCCTATTAATCAACAGCCCCAGAATAAAATAGGAGACAACCAGGACTCCTTGCAGCAGTGCTAAATTAACTTCCTCCACCCCCTCACACAGGAGGAAACGATTCATCATATTGAAGCCTGAAGCTCATTTTTCACATGAAAAATGAACGTAAGAGTAATTTAATGAAAACAGGTACATTTCCATAATGTTTAGGGCTTTATTATTTAAAAAAGTCAAGAGCTTCCTGGATAAATGAGTAGAGTACTGCCCTTGTTGACCTTCCCTGGCATAGATTTTTTATATGCCCTTTACTGAGTAAATAAATAACTTTGCACAAGTGCACATGCTGTGTGTTTCTTTACGCTCTTGGTGACTTTCCATCTCCTAATGGCATGATGCTGATGATCTCCAGCATCTCAATTGTCCTGAAAACCTATGCCATACACCAAGACAGAGTAAACCTGCCTTAGTCTTTCTTGATCAGCATAGCCACGCAGATAGTCAGAATCTTTGAGCTACAGTCACTTTGCTTAGTGATGAAGGCTTTTTTGGAGCTCTACAGATTTCAAGAATATCATATGCAGTTTTCAAAGATCAGAGCAGGTGGAGAGGACTGAGGCCCACAATGAGGGCTTCTTAGAACACGTGGATCTTAAACAGAGTCTTGAAGAAAAGAGAGGATGTGATCAGAGAGGAGGAAGAAGGGATGCTTCCAATAGGAGGAATTAGAATGTTCAGGGTATAGAAGAGAGAACTTCACAGAAAATAGAGGGGGCCTGGGAGATGAGCAGTCCACCTCTATTAGATGATGTGCCAAATAATGGTAGTTAAAAATAACACTGGCTAGATATGCTGAGGACAGATTAGAAAACTGGTGTGCGTAAATTCATGTTCTTTAATTTGAAAAAGAATTAAAGCACAAAAAAGCTTCTTATCTAAAGGAAGTCAATGGAAAATAGTTATAAATGGGACCATTCACTATACTTCCCTAATTTATCAGACTTTTGTGCATCGGTTGTTTGAACATGCTCTCCCTCTCTGGGACTCTTTAATAATGGAGTGTGAGGTAGTGAGAACAGTCAGTGGTCTGCACGTAAGAACACTGAGCTCCAGAACTTGCTCCTGGGCCAACCCACTGGATTGCTTTGACTAAACCTGGAAACACTTCTAACCAAACTTAGAAAGGAATAAAATGATTCTCCTGGCAATACTGCTTTAGTAATATTTACTGGGCACTTAATGTACTGCCTGTTTAGGTATCAACACCTTTGGGGGTTTTGTTCGTTCCTTGTTATATCCACCCCCATGAAATTGGCATTTTCCTCCTCCTCTTCTATATGAAGAAAATGAGGCACTGGAATCAAGGCCCGGGTCTGTCAGTCTCCATGGTCTATATCCTCATCCCCTCCCCTATCCTGCCTCCATCTTGTCTCTGAAGGTGCCACCTCCTTCAGTAGTTCCTGAGTGAGGAAAAGTGAGAAGGACACCATCAGCTGTGCCTTGGAGAATGTGGGTTTGGTTTTGCTTAACAGATCACGGGTATCCAATAGGTATGTCTGATGGTTAACTTTATGTGTCAACCTGACGGGGCCACAGGATGCCGAGAATAAACATTTCTAGATGCATCTATGAGGGTGTTTCTGACTGAGATTCACATGCAAATCAGCGTACTTCATAAGACAGCCTGCCTTCCCCAGTATGGGTGGGCATCATTCAGTCACTGAGGGCCTGAAGCAAAGCCAGAGGAAGGAGGCATCTGTCCCCTCTTATTTTTTCTGCCTCACTGGTGAGCTGGGACCACTCAACTCATCTTCTCCTAACCTTGGGCTGCGATATACAGCTCTGATTCTCAGGCCTTCAGACTCATACTGAATTACACCACCGGCTTTCCCGGGTCTCCAACTCACAGACTGTAGGTTGCAGGATGTCTCGGCCTCCAAAATTGGAACGAGCCAGTTCCTCACAATAAATCTTTCTTTTTCTCATGAATGAGAGAGAGAGAGAGAGAGAGAGAGTGTGTGTGTGTGTGTGTGTGTGTGTGTGCGCGCGCACTGATGTGTTGCTATTACTGAGATGTTTTAGGGAACAGGGTGAAAATGAATTTCAAATGATTCAACAATACAGCACCGCAGCTCCTGGAAATCATGAGAGTTCAAGACTTGCCTTTTCACTAAGCTGGGGAAATGCTATACAGGTAATCCTTCTTTGTACAGCTTTTCACTTCTGTAGCTGTACAGTTGTGCTAGCTATTACTGCAGGGCAGTTCTATATGACACAAACTCTTGGTGACAGCAAGACCAGCCTTTCCTCCTCTTTGTAGCTATACCTGTTTGATGGACTCCAGCCTCTGCCCCTTATGAACTTTGTGATATGTGGCAAACCAATTCACCTCCCTGAGCTTTCCTCTGCACTGAAATGAGAATGATAAGGGCACTTACCTATAGGGATTAAATGAAAGAAAGGGTATAGCTCAGTGGTAGAGCATTGGACTGAAGATCAAGGGATTAAATGAGATAGTGCATGCCAAACATGTGGCACAGTGCCCTGCATGACATGAGGGCTCAAGGACTATTTATATTGTTAATATTTCCAGGTCTCTATTGGGTCATGCATTTCTTCCCACTGAAAGCTTTCCCACCTCTCCTCAATGACCTCCCTCTCAGTGCTCCTACTCCTTTCTAAATAGGTCCAATCTTATTTCCTCCAGGCCTCCTGGGCTGTCTCTTCTGGATGCCTGGGTCCATATCCGCATGCAGACAATCCATGGCTCGAGCAATTCACTGCTCTCCAGTCATTTCAAAGGCAGATTGTTGTCGCCCAAGTACATTCTACCATTGCTGAAGAAACAGAGGCCCAGGCACTGGTGCTGACTACTACCAGGTGGCCGCTCAGACAGGACCCCTGTCAGGGAATAAGCTGTGGTATCCACTATGTTTACTAGGAAAAGGAAGGGTGAGGCACTCAGAGGGTTACCAGAGTGGTCAGAGTGGGTTAGGCAGGACAACGAACACTGAACATGATCCACGCTGCCTTCTGTAAGACTAGGTGAAGAAAGCTACTGTGGTTCTCAGAGTGGCCACACCCAATGCAGATATAAAAGTGGCCAGGTTAGAAAACTCCCAACTGGATCCTAGGTCTGTGTCTATCTGGATACTCAGAAGCAAGTTCAGGCGATATGCTTAGTCATGTCCTGATCTCTCCTGTAAAAATTAAGCCAGAAATTAAATTTCCCTCTTGGCTCTCTGCTTATGTTTTCTACTCACATTGTTTCTGTGGCTAAATGTCTACCATTGTGAAGGTCACAGAGCTCTCCTGGCCTTTTTACAAGCAGAGAAGCCCACAAATGACCATTATCAAACAAGACCTGTCTGACTCTCTCCCTGCATGGCTTTCTACACTCATGGAAGCAGATGGTAATATTATGATGAATAGAAATGGGTAATTGTCCAGGGAAGCAAAAGATGAGGACATATCCTCATCCCTAATATCCAATAATTCTTTAAAGAGCATAAATAAATTATTTGACAGTTGTTCAAAACCAACGTCTCCCACAACTTGGTAGAGAATCAAAAATGGATGAAGGCCAAGTAGGAATTTACCAAACCAAAATACCTGCAGGAAATGCCACCTGAAGGTTTGAATTACTAAATATTATTTTACCTTTCAAAGTGTGCCACAAAAACACATTTGTAATCATTAGCAATATATGCATGAAGTAATGGATATTGCTAAACTGTCTCCTGAAGCATTTGCTTAAGTGGGTAAACAGCAACCCTCTTATGTCACAATTTCACAGTTCATTAGAAAGAATCCTTTCTACATATACTATATAGGGAAAATATCATCCTAATCCTGATCAAATGATCACAAAATCAATGTTAATACGGATCCAGAAAATAGTAGTGTACTTATCATTTACATTTAAACATTTTTTCAAACAATTTTAATTCCAATTCTACAATGACTTGTAACTTTAGTCAGATAATCATAAAAACTTTCATTTATTTAAAAATTCTCCCTTTGCCTCTCTGACTGCAGAGAACCTCCATTGTTTTGTTTTCCTGACATTCATTCTCTCCTCCTCTGGTAATGACCTTCTGGTTTTCCCATGGAGACCCACCTCTCTCCCGCTCTCTCTCTGTGTGACCTGGGGAGGTCTCACTTTCCACTTGGCTCCAGGTTAAGTATTCCACTACCACTTCACCTGGACGGAACAAGAACCCAGCAAACTCATCTCTTATCTCTTCTGCTCACTAAATTCTGCTTCCTTTCTTTCGTTCTCTGTAGATCTGCATTCTCCCTCCTTTATTCACAGGGCAGAGGTTTTTATTCTCAGCTCCTACATTTTGTTGTTACTGTCCCATTCTCATCTAAATGTATGCCAGTTGTCTTTGCATTCTGATTCCATAAGCCCAAGTAAGAAATTCCTACCAACATATACGTACGTAACAAGAAACCAAGGAGTTATCACCAAGAGTATAGGGGCTTATATTAATACAAACTTGGGTGGCTTATTCCTCACAAATCTGGGATCAAACACCAAAAGAAAGGGCAGGTTCTTTAGCTGGATGATACCCTAAAAGATTTCTACTGCAACTTCCTTCTTCCCTCTCAATCTTACCTTTATTTCCCTCAGTGGGCCAACATTTCCTAAATCACCCAGAATGATAATTTCTCAAGTGCAGAGAGCTTACTAGGATTCAAACAAAGTGTCAAATCTTTGGAAGTCTGGGTACAAACAGCTGCTAGAAAGAGAATCTGACATTTCCCTATCATCACTGGCATTCATGTCATCTTCTTTTATGAAAGATGATGAAAGTTACCCAAGCAATTAGGTAGGATTTTCATGAGACTAAATCATCAGCCTTATATAATCAAATGCCATTATACAAGGTTTCCAGTAGTTAACCCACAGCGTAGAATGTTAATTTGTTGTCTTTAAAACTTGCACAATGCTAGCTATGGTCTGAGGAGCAGTAAAAGCATTTTACAGGTGACAAATGGTTGGTATTTAATACAATGCTTAAAAAGCAAATTAATAAGGAAAAATTATTTACATAAATTAGAAAAGTTTGACATTTTCGGGAACATCTAAATTATTGTCAACATTTTGCTGCTTGTAAGCTTATTTTTAATAAAATCAATCATATGGAATAATCACCAGGCTTAGTGAACTCAACAAAAGCCTGACATCTTACTAAATTCATTCAGAGCAAACAGATTCCCAGAATGAAGAAAGAGAATTAGAACTTCACCATGTCACCACAGCAATTCTATTAACTGATAGGTATGCAAGCAGACATCAAATTATTTTTACATTATATATATCCCAGCAACTAATACTGTGAAGGGAAAAGGAAATATTCCATGACATAATTTAGCAAACACCTCCTGAGAAGTCATAGAATTGAGCTAATAGTCTAGGTGAAGCTGTTAATCCTGTATTGCTGTGTGAAACATTTTGATTGCCTAAAATTGTCATGCAATGATCCATTTTGATTTCCTCTCCCTAGCTAGATTACCAGCTCCACAACTGCCTAATGCATGGCAGGAGTGGACACTCAGCGAATGCTGTTAGATGATTGATTAGAAAACCACCAACACTGAGGTGCCAACTGAAGACAAATAGATTAGCAAGGAATAATCCAGTTTCTAGTTCTGGAATAAACTGTACAATCACTCCATTTTATTCAAAGTCCATGAGAGGAGCCATGTTTTCATTGTTTATCTTATTTTACCAGCTGCATCCCTAGAACCTTTAACAGGACCTAGAACAAACTAAGGACTGGAAAAGCTTACGCCTGTAACTCCAGCACTTTGGGAAGCTGAGGTAGGAGGATCACTTGAGCCCAGAGGTTCAAAGCCAACCTGAGCAACAAAGCTAGACCTTGTCTCCACAAAAAATAAAAATGAATTTAAAAACATAGCTGGGCACAGTAGTGCATGCCTGTCGTCCTAGCTAATCAGGAGGCTGAAGCAAGAGGATCACTTGAGCCCAAGAGTTCATGGTTACAGTGAGTTATGACTGCACCACTGGACTATATAGCCTGGGAAAAAGAGTGAGACCTGTTTCTAAAAAAACTTTTTTGATGAATAAGTAAATTCCACCAATGCAGTCCAGGACAAAGAAGAAGAGTCTGCATCAATTTAACTTTTCACACACAGAAATGTCCTTCTACATATCCACTTCTAATCTAAGTGATTAATAGAAAAAACAGAAGAATAAAAACATACATTGTAAGTTTGGAAAAGAGACTTACAAGAAAAGGGACAGTTGGCCAGAGTTGTTTACCCAGTGGGTTATCACTAACAGACTGTCTATGATACTGAAGGTGATCTAAATGTCACCCCAAAATATGCTACCCTAAAATATGTCATTTTGACATAAAGATTACTTTGAACTGAAGGAAACTGAGATTTCACAGAAGTTGCCAGGACTTCCTTTATCTTACTAACACCAGGAACTCCTGAGCAATGAGGACTGCCATAGATTTCCTCCTGCAAGGAAGTTTTTGGCCATGAAGAAGACAGAAAGTTGGCACCAAGATGAACCTGCATAACCAAGCCTTACTAAAATAACCCAGATCTTCCATTAGATTCTCCCATATATCTACCTTCCTACAGGTTACCACTCCCAGGAGCTAAGAAACCTTTCCTTTGCCTTGTCACACATCCATAATTTTATCATTCTTTGTTAAAAATGGTACATAAATTCTCAGGCCTATCTACTTCTTTGAAGCTTTACTTCTTTTCCAGGAAGGCCCCTGTGTTAAGAAAAGCTAATGTCAGGTAAAATTTGTTTGCCTTTTATCCTGTTAATCTGTTTTTTCTCAGTCTATTTTACAGGGCCCCAGCCAATGAACCTAAGAGGGTAGAGGAAAAAAGTTTTTCTCCTCCCCTACGCTACCTTTGACTTTTTCTTCTCCACATTAAGCATATGATTACATACTGCTCCTTTGCTTGGTGATTTTAACTTGGATGATGAGGCCGAGATCTGACTTCATGACTCTCCTCAATTATATGAAACATTATTTCATGAAAGATTGTAGGCAGCTGCCAGTCATTCTAAGTAAGAAAAAATAGCCTTACAGAGTAGCAAGAGAGACTTTAACTCAACATGGGAAAGAACTCCAGACTCATTTGACATTGAACATTTCCCAAATTAGAGGGATAAAATGGTTTTATTTAGAGATCTTTAAAGCAGAGAAAAAAAATTTCTGAAGTTTTAAAAAACCCTTTAAGGAGCTAGCCTTCAATGGTTTCATGAGGTTCCTGTCTGAATCACTATTCATCTCTAATAAGTGCATTCGTCTCTCAGTATTTGAAGTCAAAATTTGAAGCAATTCATACCCTGGTTATTTGATTAAATTAATTTCTGCCTTTCAAGTTTTCAGATACAAAAATTACCCAATAAGAGGAATTATTTTCTCTGAACTGAGAGGATGGAAAAATATTCCATTACCATGTAGAAACATAACACATTTGAAAGTAATATGCCCTCACTCTCATGTGCATAAATGGTGTTATTCATCTTTTTGGAAATTATTTTAATTCAGTCTGGAAAATAAAACACAATTTAATATAGGTAATTCCTGTTTCTCCACCCACATACTTATTTGCATTTTCAGCTTTTAATCAGGTTTGTAAAATAAAAGACACTCTTGAAATTTACAGACCTTTGAGACTAACTGCTTTATTCAGTTTATATCCTTACTAGTCTATCGCCCAAAAAATATCTCAGACCCAAAATCACCATAAATGATTGATGAAAAAAATCAAATTGGATTAATGTGTTGTTGGAAAAGTTCATGTGACCCAGAAGCCTTTTTATTTATTTTGAGTTTTTTTCTTATTATACTTTGGTTCTAGGGTACATGTGCACAACGTGCAGGTTTGTTACATAGGTATACATGGGCCATGTTGGCTTGCTGCACCCATCAACTCATCATTTACATTAGGTATTTCTCCTAATGCTATCCCTCCCCCAGCTCCCCATCCCCAAACAGGCCCCAGTGTATGATGTTCCCTGCCCTGTGTCCATGTGTTCTCATTGTTCGATTCCCACCTATGAGTGAGAACATGTGGTGTTTGGTTTTCTGCCCTTGTGATAGTTTGCTGAGAATGACGGTTTCCAGCTTCATCCATGTCCCTTCAAAGGACATGAACTCATCCTTTTTTATGGCTGCGTTGTATTCTACGTTGTATATATGCCACACTTCCTTAATCTAGTATAACACTGATGGACATTAGGTTGGTTCCAACTATTTGCTATTGTGAATAGTGCCGCAATAAACATACATGTGCATGTGTCTTTATAGTAGCATCATTTATAATCCTTTGGGTATATACCCAGTAATGGGATGGCTGGGTCAAATGGTATCTCGAGTTCTAGATCCTTGAGGAATCACCACACCATCTTCCACAACGGTTGAACTAATTTACACTTGTGCCGACAGTGTAAAAGTGTTCCTATTTCTCCACATCCTCTCTAGCATGTTGTTTCCTGACTTTTTAATGATCGCCATTCTAACTGGCATGAGATGGTATCTCATTGTGGTTTTGATTTGCATTTCTCTGATGACCAGTGATGATGGGCATTTTCTCATGTGTCTGTTAGCTGCATAAATGTCTTCTTTTGAGAAGTGTCCATTCATATCCTTTGCCCACTTTTTGACGGGTTGTTTTTACTTGTAAATTTGTTGAAGTTCTTTGTAGATTCTGGATATTAGCCCTTTGTCAGATGGGTAGATTGCAAAAATTTTCTCCCATTCTGTAGGTTGCCTGTTCACTCTGATGGTAGTTTCTTTTGCTGTGCAGAAGCTCTTTAGTTTAATTAGATCTCATTTGTCAATGTTGGTTTTTGTTGCCATTGCTTTTGGTGTTTTTGTCATGAAGTCTTTGCCCGTGCCTGTGCCATGAATGGTACTGCCTAGGTTTTCTTCTAGAGTTTTCATGGTTTTAGGTCTTACATGTAAGTCTTTAATCCATCTTGAGTTAATTTTTGTACAAGGTGTAAGGAAGGAATCCAGATTCAGCTTTTTACATATGGCTAGCCTATTTACCCAGCACCATTTATTAAATAGGGAATCCTTTCTCCATTGCTTGTTTTTGTCAGGTTTGTCAAAGATCAGACAGTTGTAGATGTGTAGTGTTATTTCTGAGGCCTTTGTTCCATTCCATTGGTCTATATAACTGCTTTGGCACCAGTACCGTGCTGTTTTTGTTACTGTAGCCTTGTAGTATAGTTTGAAGTCAAGTAGTGTGATGCCTACAGCTTTGTTCTTTTTGCTTAGAATTGTCTTGGCTATGCAGGCTCTTTTTTGGTTCCATATGAACTTTAGAGTAGTTTTTTTCCAGTTCTGTGAAGTAGTATTTTCCAATTCTGAAGGTAGGAATAACGTACATTTTTTAAATTCTAATTTTATTCCAGCACTAATACAGTTCATAGCACCAGTAGCTTCTCAACTATCATTCAACAAATGAATGGACAGAGATCCTTTTCTTGAAAGATAAGTAGCTGTCTGTAGATATGATTTCAGAAAGACATAGACACAGCATGCCACTTTCCCATGCAATTCTTCTACCTATCCCAGAATATTCAAAATTGCAAACTAAGGCACAAGGCATTTTATTCCACTATTAGAAAGAAGCTTAAAATAGAAATGTCCTTTAGCAATAAACTATTTAGGCAGTGGAAATGGTGTGTCCAAAAGAGAGTGGGAAAAAAGGAAACTGAAAGTAAAGTTACTTTGTCAGCCTCCAAGGCCTTAGAAGAGTCCCCTGACGATCAATTCTAAAAGATTTTTGGGTTCTAGGGTCTCTCTCCCCCTGTAGCTTCAGATTTAATTCCATTCTCTAAAGTCAATCCTATCTGAGGGCAAGAGAAATTTATGAATTTAAGACCCCTGCATTCTCTAGGATTCACCTGAGCTGGTCCTCACCTGGTACCTTAGTCCTGAGATCTATGTTTCTTATTTCTAAGTCTACTCCTAAAACTTCTGCCTTAGTTCTGATAATTTACACACCATGGTTATGTCTTAGACCCATTTCTTTATATTGCTATTATGCCCAGTATTGGCCCATGACCTGTCTTAATCTGTCTTGTGCTGATACAACAAAATATGTCAGACTGGGTAATTTATAAAGAATAGACATTTTTCCCTCAAAGTTCCCGAGGCTAGAAAGTCTGAGATCAAGGCACCGGCAGGTTGAGTTGTTTAGTGAGGGCTGCATCCATTCGAGGGAGTAACATTATGCCCTCACATGGAGGAAGGGCAAGAGACAGATGCTTTGTGAAGCCTCTTGTATAAGAGTCTTAATCCCATTCATGAGGGAAGGAGCCCTTATGGACTAATCACCTCTTAACAATCCCACCTCCCTCTCACTACCATCACACTGGCAGCATCTGAGATTTGGAGGGGGTGCTTTCAAATCATAGCATGACCCATGCTGTTGCAAGTCCCTCCCAGGAATCGGAACACTACCAGAAAATCTCCATGCCTTCAGAGACATGCTACCTGCGAAACACCCCCAGATGGTGCACATCTGCCATCTGCCAGGAGGCACACCTGTGCCCTGTTTCTGTTGAGAAATTCAGAAGCCACAGTTTGGAACCCCTTGTTGGACTGTAATTAAACTTTCTCCACATGAAGGAACACACCTAACTACAAACCCTGAGTTCTCCCAATTTGTCCCACCCTATTACATGTATTTGGTCATATTCAGTTGTGTCATTACTCTCCAGGGTGTTATGGCTAAGACAAAAAAAAAAAGTGTGCATCTCTGGAGAAGGGCTTTAATCATCCCCGAAACTAGTTGAGGTGGACAAACTCTAAGATGGCCCCAATTATCCCTACCTCCTGCTTTCATGCCCTTGTACAATCCCCTCCCCTGGAGTGTTGGCAGGACCTGTAACTTGCTTCTAACAAACAGCATAAGGCAAAGTTGTTAAGAAGTTACTTCCTTGAGTATGTTACATAAGATGGTAACTTCTACCCTGCTACCAGACCTTAATGACTGATTCCCTCCATTGCTGGATTTGGTGAAGAAAGCTGCCCTACAGAGAAAGCTACATGGCAAATTACTCAAAGCAGCCTTCAGACAGTTGCCAGCAAGTAGCTGAGGCCCTCTGTCCAACAATCCATGAGAACCTGAATCCTGCTAACAACTACAAGCTTGGAAACAGATCCTTCCCCATTCAAGCATCTGATGAGACTCCAAGCTTGAGTGACACTTTGAGACTTCTGAGAGACCCTAAGCTAATCTCCACCAAGATTAGCTTGGCACAGCACAAAACTGGTGAGAATGTAGAGCAACGGCAACTCTCATAAACTGCTACTGGAATGTAAAATAAACAAACCACTCTGGAAAAGTCTTTGGCAAATTTTTCTAACTTCAAATGTACATCTATCTTATGACCCAATAGCTCCACTTCCATTTACCCAAGAGAAAGTAATAGGTATGTACACAAAATGGCTTTTATATAATTGCTTATTGCAGCTTTAACCACAAAAGCCCCAAACTGAAAACAATCCAGCTGTCAATTGATAGCAGAATTGATAAACAAATGTTGTCCTATTTACTCAAAGGCATATTACTCAACAATAAGAAGAGAAGAGACTAGTGACACATGCAACAGAATGTATAAATCTCAGAGACATTATGTTGAGACAAAGGAGTCAGAATCCCCCTCCCAATAAATACAGATGTATTATTCCTTTTTTGTTAAAGTTCAAGAAAAGGGAAAGCTAATCTAATCTGTGAAAGAAGTCAAACGTGTGTTAGAGATTTACTGGAACAGGACATGAGGGAAGTTCTTAGTAATGAAAAATATTCTAAGTCTTTATAGTGTTGTTGAATATGTGGGCAAAACTTACCAAATTATATAAACTTAAGATCTGTAAAATTCACTATGCATAAATTGTGCTTCAATTAAAAAAAGACTAGAGACACTGTGAACAATTTTATAAATATAAATTCAACTCTTTAGATAAAATTAACAATGTCTTCCATTTGATGATGAGGAAACAGATTTTCAACAAACTAGGAATAATCTAATAAAGTGAAGATAAAGAATTTTTAAACTTACAGTAAATATTTTATAGTGAAATGTAGAAATCCTTCCCTTTGAGCTTTTTTCTTGTTATTGCACATGAAACAAGAAGGTCTACTAAAACCAGTTCTATGCAACACTGTCCTGGAGAGGCTATCAAAAAAAGAAAGATAGAAAATAAAGACATAGAGCCACCATTATTTTTAGATAACATAGAATACAAATTACTCTTTAGCAAGGACATTAGATATCCTAGCTACCAAAGTTAAAAAACAAAGCTTCAAAACAATACCATTTCTAATAGATTTGATGAAACACCTTTAGTAGATCCAATGAAAGTAATGCAACCAAGAACACAGCAAAACATCACCAAGAGAAATTAAAGATATATACAAGCAAAGGTTTATATTATGGTATATTTGAGAATTGGAAAACTCAATGTTGTAAAGTTGTCAATTGACTCCAAATTTATAGATAGATAGATAGACAGACAGACAGATAAAATTGATGCAATTCCAATAAAAATTCCAGCTGTTTTATTTATGGTGGAAATTGATGGGCTCACTGTAAAATACAAATGATGGCTGAGTGAGGTGGTGCATGCCTGTAATGCCAACACTTTGGGAGGCCCAGATGGGAAGATCACTTCAGCCCAGGATTTCAAGAACAGCCTGGCAACACAGACCTTTGTCTCTACAAAAAACTTAAAAATTAAAAAAAAAAACAATTAGCCAGGCGTGGTGGTGCACGCCTGCAGTCCCAGCTATTCAGGAGGCTGAGGTGGGAGGATCACTTGAGCCCAGGAGGTTGAGGCTGCAGTGAGCCATGATTGTGCCACTGCACTCCAGCCTGGGCAATGGAGTGAGACCCCATCTCAAAAAGAATGCAAGTTATAACACAAAGGGTGGACACGAAGAAATACAATCTTAAGGGAGAACAAACTTGGAGGAGTTATACTATCAGATACCAAGCCTATTGCAAAAATATAGTAAAAATAAACACTATGGTACTGGCACAAAAATAGACAAATAGACTGCTGGAACAAAATAGAGAATTCTAAAGTAGCCTCAAACATGTAAGATTACCTACTTTATAACAAAGATGCTACTACAGTGCAGTGAGAAGTAATAGTTTTCTCAATGAATGATGGTGATTAATTGGATAATCATATGGGAGGAATAAAAACCTTGACCCTTAGACTTCATGCATAAAAATAAGTTCCAGATAGATTGACTTAATGTGACTTAAAGACTTAAATGTGAAAGGTAAAATTATAAAGCTTGTAAAATGTTAAATAGGAGAATATCTTCATGACCTTGTAACTGCTAAAGATTTCTTAAACAAGACAGAAATAGCATCAAGCATAAACAAAAAGGTTGATAACTTGGACCTCATTAAAAAGTAAAATTTCTGTTCATAAAAAGTTATTAAAACAGTAAGAAGTCAAACCACTGAGTAGCAGAGGTTTTCAATACATATAGCTGATAGAAGACTCCCAGAATATATGACGTTATTATGCAAATCAGCAATAAAAAGCAGACAACCTAATTTTTAAATGAGTAAAATTATGCAGCAGGAATTTCACACACACACACAAAAAGACATACAAATGACCAAAACAAAAAACAAGAAAACCCAACTGGAAAGATTCTCAAGATCCTCAGTGCCATTAGTCACCAGGAATATCCAAATTAGAGCAACAACAAAACATGGTATCCATCTACCGAAATAACTTTAAAAAAACAAACAAGAATAACAATAACAAGTATTAGTGAGAATGCGGAGCAACTATAACTCTTATATACTGTTGTGATTTTAAAATAATACAACCACTTTGCAACTAATATAACCACTTTGGAAAACCCTTGGCAATATATACTAGATCTATATATGCAGAAATCCTATAAGCAAGCAATACCACTCCTAGATACATACACCTTAGCAATGAATGTAAATGTACAACAAAAATTATACAACAGTGTTTATCACAGAATGCTTCATAATAGACAAAAACTGAAAACAGCCCAAACATTCACAAACTATAGAATGAGTAAAGTGCAAAATTCAAATAGAATTTGGCAAAAGAAGTAAAAAAAAAAAAAATAGCTGAAAAAGATTAACAAGTAGACTCTTAATGGTAGAAACCAGATTTGGGGTACATAAATGCTCACTTCAAAATGCTTTCAATTTACCAAAATATTTAAAATTTTTCATTAGTAAAATGTTGGGACAAAAGATTACAACTAATAATATACTTGTTACTACTAATATATGATCAATTCTAAATAAAAACATAAAGTGAATAACTACACTATGACTACAACAAATTAGAAAACTGTGATAAATGATCTTTTTATAGAAATAATGTGAAATATCTCAGAATAACTATAACAAGAAATGATACTATTGATGAAAATTACAAATTCTGCTTTTAACCAACCCAGACAAATAAACTAAGTCTATATTATTGCCAAACAAAAATGGCTGAAGACTGAGGACTTACCACAGTCCAGCATTAGACATTCATGAACTTTCCTCAGGACTAACTTTAATTCCTGAAAATTTCATGAACCTAATAAAAGAAGAAAGCAAATATGATAATCCATTAGCAACAAATTACCCTGGTATTTTGGCATCAAATAATGTGAAATATATTTGATTTTTCAAAATAAAATTATAAGATAATTTGATTATATGAATGCAGTATTGCATACACATTGTTATAAATGGAAGCAAAGCACATCTTAATGTTTTTAGGACTCCCTTAAGATCAACTCATGTCAATTTATCATTTTATCAATTCAATTTTGTTTGACTTACAGATGACTAGTATTGACTGCTAACAGGAAGAATACCAGAAGCAAATGAGACTTGCAAACAGGATGCTATCAAAGAAGCTGTTATGCTTTTGCTCTTGGCCTTTTAAAAACATTTTTTCATTTAACTTCGGAATATGAAGATACCCTCAAATCAGGATCAAACATCTTCCTGAAATCACTGTTTATGGTTCAGTTATTTACATTGATGGGGATCTCAACAACCAAAACACCTCTGAAGATGATCTCTGTGCAAGGCAACAAATAGGCTCTGTGGGGTGTGCAAAGATGAGCAGGAATAGTTGCTGCCATCTGAGAACTGCCAAGCTCCAGTCTAGGGTAAGGATTTATCAGATAATACACTGTAATAGAGTTTTTGACAGAACATTTCCTGGGGTATATAATTGTACTTATGATGAATGAATCTGTTGCAATTTAACACGTTCATTAATGAATCAGAAGAGAAGACAGAATAGGTGACACTGGGAAAGTCACTTAACCTCTTGTGGCATCCAGCTTTTCGTAGTGCCTCTTTGCTCCTGCAACACAACTATTTCTACTCCCTGAGCACAATCCTCTCTATCTTGAAGAGCTTGCAGTGAACCCTGCCTAAATATTCTTCCTCCATCTCTCTTCCCCTCCTTTCCTCCCTCCAGCCTGTGTTTTTCATTCAGACCTCAGCAGAGATATAAAACTTATTTTCTCAGGAAATGTGCCTCCATCTCCCCATTCTGAGGGAGGTGGCCCTCTCATGCACTCCCACGGCATCCAGTCATGTTGCTTTTATCATTCTTGTATATATGCTGATTTGCATGTATTTTTTCTTTTCTATAATGAGAAGTTTCTATAGGTCTGGAACTTGTCTTGTTCACTAGCTTATATCCAGGAACCAGGATATTGCAAACAAACGTGCTGCACTTGATGCTTTGAAAAGCATATATGGGGCCCTTCTAAAATCAACACCCTAACATCATCAAAAGAACTAGAGAAGCAAAAACAAACTCAAAGCTAGCAGAAGACAAGAAATAACTAAGATCAGAGCAGAATTGAGAGATAGAGACACAAAAAACCCTTAAAAAAAAATCAATGAATCCAGAAGTTGGTTTTTTGAAAAGATTAACAAAATAGATAGACCACCAGCCAGAGTAATAAAGAAGAAAAGAGAGAAGAAGCAAACAGATACAATAAAAAATGATAAAGGGGATACCACCATTGATACCAAAGAAATACAAACTACCATCAGAGAATACTATAAACACCTCTAAGAAAATAAACCAGAAAATCTAGAAGAAATGGATAAGTTCCTGGACACATAAACCCTCCCAAAACTAAACCAGGAGGAAGTCAAATCCCTGAATAGACCAATAACAAGTTCTGAAATTGAGGCAGTAGTTAATAGCCTACCAACCAAAAAAAGCATAGGACCAAATGGATTCACAGCCAAATTCTCCCAGAGGTAAAAAGAAGAGCTGGTACCAAGCTTCTAAAACTATTCCAAGCAATAGGAAAAAGAGGGACTCCTCCCTAACTCTTTTTATGAGGCCAGCTTCATTGTGACACCAAAACCTGGCAAACACACAACAAAAAAAGAAAATTTCAGGCCAATATCCCTGATGAACATAGATGCGAAAATCCTCAATAAAATATTGGCAAACCGAATCCAGCAGCACATTAAAAGTTCTTCCACCAGGATCAAGTGGGCTTCATCCCTGGGATGCAAGGCTGGTTCAGCATATGCAAATCAATAAACGTAATCCATCACATAAACAGAACCAGTGACAAACACCACACGATTATCTCAACACACGCAGAAAAGATCTTCGATAAAATTCAACACCCCTCATGCTAAAAACACTCAATAAAATAGGTATTGATAAAATGTATCTCAAAAGAATAAGAACTATTTATGACAGACCCACAGCCAATATCATACTGAATGAGCAAAACCTGGAAGCATTCCCTTTGAAAACCAGCACAAAACAACACCACTCCTACTCAGCACAGTATTGGAAGTTCTGGCCAGGGTAATCAGGCAAGAGAAAGAAATAAAGGGTATTCAATCATGAAGAAAAGTCAAATTTCTCTGTTTGCAGATGACATGATTGTATATTTAGAAAACCCCATCATCTCAGCCCAAAAATTCCTTAAGCCAATAAGCAACTTCAGCAAAGTCTCAGGATACAAAATCAATGTGTAAAAATCACAAGCATTCCTATACACCAATAACAGAGAACCAAATCATGAGTGAACTCCCATTCACAATTGCTACAAAGAAAGTAAAATACCTAGGAATACAATTAACAAAGGAATGTGAAGGACCTCTTCAAGTAGAACCTCAAACCACTGCTCAAGGAAATAAGAGAGGACACAAACAAATGGAAAAGCATTCCATGCTCACAGATAGAAAGAATCAATATCATGAAAATGGCCATACTGCACAAAGAAATTTATAGATTCAATGCTATTCCAATCAAGCTACCATTGACTTTCTTCACTGAATTAGAAAAAAACTACTTTAAAGTTCATATGAAACCAACAAAGAGCCCATACAGCCAAGACAATCATAAGCAAAAAGAACAAAGCTGGAGGCATCACACGACCTGACTTCAAACTACACTACAAGTCTGCAGTAACCAAAGCAGCTTGATACTGGTACCATACAGATATACAGACCAATGGAACAGAACAGAGGCCTCGAAAATAACAACACACATCTACAACCATCTGATCTTTGACAAACTTGACAAAAACAAGCAATGGGGAAAGGATTCCCTATTTAATAAGCGGGTGTTGGGAAAACTAGATGGCCATATGCAGAAAACTGAAACTGAACCCCTTCTTTACACCTTATACAAAAATTA
>NW_012119821.1:1261373-1281538 GCF_000951035.1 Colobus angolensis palliatus | reverse complement strand
ATCACAATGAGATATCAACTCATGCCTGTTAGAATGGCAATCATTAAAAAGTCAGGAAACAACAGATGCCGGAGAAGATGTGGCGAAATAGGAACACTTTTACACTGTTGGTGGGAGTGTAAATTAGTTCAACCATTGTGGAAGACAGTGTGGCGATTCCTTAAGGTCCAGAACTCAAAATAGCATTTGACCCATTGCTGGGTAATGCACGAAGGATTATAAATCATTCTACTATAAAGACACATGCACACGTATGTTTACTGGAGCACTACTCACAATAGCGAAGATTTGGAACCAACCCAAATGCCCATCAATGACAGACTGATTAAAGAAAACGTGGCACATACACACCATGAAATACTATGCATCCATAAAAAGGATGAGTTCCTGTTTTTTGCAGGGACATGGATGAAGCTGGAAACCATCATTCTCAGCAAACGAACACAGGAACGGAAAACCAAACACCACATGTTCTCACTCATAAGTGGGAGTTGAACAATGAGAACATTTGGGTACAAGGAGCTGAACATCACACACTGGGGCCTGTCGGGGGGTGGGGGGTTAAAGGGAGGGATAGCATTAGAAGAAATACCTAATGTAGATGACAGGTTGATGGGCGCAGCAAACCACTATGGCACATGTATACCTGTGTAACAAACCTGCACGTTCTGCACATGTGTCCCAGAACTTAAGTATAATAATAATAACAATAATAATAATAATAAAGAAAAAAGAAGAAAAAAAAAGAAAGAAAACCATAGATGGTGCCACTGGCATAAACCTCTATGTACATGGCGCCACCTAGAGATGTGTGTCATACAAACTGCACCAGGACCACTACAATCCTGTGCAGGGCAGCACCTAAAATGTAAAAGTTGGAATCATATTTATGGGATGGATGACTATTGCACCAAACATTCACTAAAATTCTATGACTACTCTCAAAGATTTAAAAATGGACCACAGCTGGGTATAAACAAAAACTACCAAGCAAATTACATCCAAAATATTTAAACATGTACCAAATAATACTCAGTTTAGAATTTATGGACAGAGCTTTAATATCCAACTGTAAGAAATACAAGCTTTAATAATAGTGAAAAATATAGTTATTAAAACACTTAATGTAAGTATATCCATAGGTCTGTATATAAAATAGGGATATTATATATTTTGAAAAGAGATCTACAATATTGATATATTATTAATATAGAATAAAATGTAACTGTGGACTTATATTCTTCTTAACTAAATGTTTTATAATCCATTCTTTCACTATTCTTTCCCTGTTCAAACATTCCAATTTTGACTAAAATGGACATCTCCATATCAGGTCTTGAACACTTTATTTTCTGGCATAATAAAATAGTTTAGGTTTACCTTATACTTCTCCTCCTCTGACCCAGAATCCATAATTTCTGCAAGGAACCTTAGTTCCTTTCATTTAGAAACCAAAGTCTGGGCTCCAGGGATCTCGCTGTCACTGAGGACTCATTGCCTCTTGGCCCACATACACACATACACACTCATAAACACACACATACACACATACCAACATGGATACATATATTCATACTGATACCCCCAAGAAGAGGATACCTCCTCTCTTCTTTTCATTCATATTTTATTTCTGCCTTCTCTGCAGTGAGAACACCAGTCTCCATGAACAAATATTTACTTCTTTGATTAATCCTATAATATTCAAAATCCAGCAATACTATACCCACACCACTTCCAACAAGAAACTTAACAAATTAATATTTCTTTGGGATTCATTTTACTGGTAAAATATATTCCACTAAGGGAATAAAGCTAGAGCACCATGTATAAAACCTACCTGGACTACTATTTTTTTCATCTTTGTAGTTATTTTATAAATTTGTGGTATATTTTGGGTCATTTAATGTTGGGGGTTTTCCCTCACCCTTTTAAATTTATTTCTCTTATTGCAATACATAAAACATTAACATGGCTCAAAAGTAAAACCTAAATTAAAATTACACTCAGAGAGGTCTCATTCCTTTCTACTGTTATCATCTACTGCTTGTAATTAATTTTACTCATTTCTGATCTATAAGATTGAGATGTATAGAGATTTTTAAATTCGGAATAAGATATTATAACATGATAGACTGTAATTTGTGAAGTAATACATAGAGCATCTCATATCCTATGGAGTTCATACAAAAGTACAAAAGACTTACTTGAATAATGTATTTAATATTTTATAAATAAAAACTTTTCTTTATATATGTTATTTAAAGGAAACCTTTTTGTATAAGGACCTCTCTAATGTCAAAAATATAAATCAATTCAAAAATAATATCTATGGTCATTCTATAGACAGTCTTTTTGGCTAAAACTCTTTGAAAAATAGGGCTACTGTATCTAAAGAAAAGCAATCAGGTCCAAAAAAAATGTTTTCCCAGAACAAAATCATAAACAGCACAATCGCCAATGAACTCTAAATATGAAGTCAAAAGACTCTAAGTCAGGTATGGTGGTATGTGCCTGTAGTCCCAGTTACTTGGGAGGCTGAGGTGTGAGGATCCCTTGAGCTCAAGAGTTTCAGGCTGTAGTGTGCTATGACTGCGCCTGTGAATAAGCAGTGCATTCCAGCCTGGGCAACAGAGTGAGATCCTGTCTCTTAAACAAAAATAAAAAAGACTCTAATAATAGTCCTAACTTCTCCTCAATGTAGTTGATGGGACTTGGTCAAGCAATTTTTCTCCTCCAAGTTTTTGTTTTCTTATCTGCAAAATGAAAAAGGAGGTGGAAAGAGAAAGTGGGAGTATCCCTTTTCAGTGCTAGCAATTTATGATTTTTACAATGTTGTAATCTGTATTATATATATAAATCATGCTGAGAAACCTTGGCCTACATATTTATGTATGTGACTGGCTGCAAGTGGAACTGGTCTTAATACCAGAGGAAGAACCTCGTTGCCTATGTGATGTGGTTCCAGGAGTTCAGGGTATGTTTTTTGTCAAAAGAAAAGACTTATCACATCAAATCTGATGAATTATTTATTTTCAGAATAAAGTCAATCCTTTGGAGAAGAGACTAATATGTGGTAAAAATTGCTTCAAGTCACTTATATTTTAATATAAATAAATGTTTCCTGTTATACAATTTTATAGCTGGGAGGGATATTTGTGAACCAAGCCTTGTCTCAAGGACATGGAGTACTTGGTTCCCGGTCTGACAGTGAGTATAATGTCAGATTCTAGACTGGAGTCAAAGCCCTAAATTCACCCTTGTGGAAACTACGCATGTAACCAAATGTCACTTGTACCCCCATAAATTCATACAAATAAAAGAGGGGAAAAAAAGATTGGAGCCAAATCTCTGTGCCACAGGTTTCATGGTAATTCTATGACATCACAGAACATTTCTTTTTCTTTGGGTAATCCTCCATAAAAGAGAAGTGTGGTAGACCAGTGGTCCCCAACCTTTTGGGCACCAGGGACCAGTTTCATGGAAGGCAGTTTTTTCACAGAGGTGGCTGGGGGCATAGTGCAGTGGGGAGTGGGGATGCTTTCAGGATGAGTCTGTTACACCTCAGATCATCAGACATTAGATGGAGCTTGCAACCCAGATCCCTCACATGCACAGTTCACAATAGGGTTCATTATCCTGTGAGAATCTAATACCATCACTGATCTGACAGGAGGCAGAACTTGGGCAGTAATGCTCACTTGCCCGCCACTTACTTCTTGCTGTGCAGCCTAGCTCCTCACAGGCACAGACTGGTACCGGTCTGTGGCCCAGCAATGGGGACCCCTGTGGCAGACCAAACAACAGTCCCTAAAGATTCCAAGTCCTAATTCTCAGAAGCTGTGAATGTTCCCTTACATGGTAAAAGGGACTTTGCAGATGTGATTAACTGAGGAACCTTGAGATGGGGAGATTATCCAGGTAGGTCAAATGAAATCACAAGGGTCCTTAAAAGAGGGATGTAGGAAAGTTAGACAGAGAAGAAGGCCATGTAATGATAGAAGTAGAAAGAAAGAAAGATGATGAACTGAGGAAGGAACACAGCCTCTAGAAACTAGAAAAGAGAAGGAAATAGATTATCCCCTAGAGCCTCCAGAAGCAAACCAGCCTTAGCGACACCTTGATTTTGGCCATGCAAAATTCATTTCAGACTTCTGACTTCCAGAACTATAGGAAAATAAACATGTTGTTTTAAACTACTATTTTTGTGGTAATTTGTCACAGCGGCAAAAGGAAACAAATAAAAGAGACTGAAGGAAGCTTAGGACTCTGGAGACAAATTAGCAGAATATTAACAGGAGGTACCAGGGAGGAGGTGGACAAGGTGCTTAACAATGGTGGCTCACCTGATAAATCTAGATGGAGCTAGTGGCCACTCTCAGAGCTTAAGATGGAATAGAAGTTCTAATCAAAGAGTCTGTGCTCTAATACTTTAAGTGGATGGGGAACTTTATATGCTTTGTGTGCCCTCTGAAGAAAATAAGAGCAAAAGAAAACAAGAGACATTCATGTTTAATTGTCTGCTACCTTCAATAATGGCAGGACTGGGCTGGAAGTGGCGAGAGATAGCATTTTAATATTTTGACACCTAGCCAGGTGAACAAGCTATACTGAATGAAACCTACTACTGTCTTCAGGCTACTTCAGATCCACCATAATCCATGAGGTAGGAATGAATGCTAAACATACACTCATGACACTAGTGACCATCAACTACAGGACACAGAGGCACTTTTCCAGCAGTGCTAATGGATTTGCACAGATATTGCAACACTCATTAACTATCCCTTTAAATGCTGGAACTAACTTGCAGGTCAGAGGGCTTGTAATCCGAAGAGAATGAAATTGACTGGACCCTGTGGGAAATACCTCCCCAACCATGGTTACTTTCCATCATATGAAAACTAAGATTGGACCTATAATAAATTTGTAATGCCATCTGCAAGAAAAAGAACTTTCGTAAAAAGCAGATCTCCAGAACAATGTCTATCAAATCTAACCATTCAAGTAGGTCTACCATTTGGGTTTAATACTTTCAGGATACATTTATGGAAAGAGGTGTAATTGCCTAGAGCACAGAGCTGAATAGATCTGGATTCAAATCTCTGCTCCTTTACTTACTAGTTAGGTAACCGTGGGCCAGTTACCTGGTGTCTCTGAGTCTCAGGGTCTCATCTATGTAAGAGGGGTAACAGCAGAACTTGCTCCATTGGAGTAATGGAAAGACTCAGTGGGATATGGTATGTTTAGTTACAGTAGCTATTATTCTGGCCATCCTCTAAAGGATTAAAGATGAATACTCTGTCTCCTTGAGTCGTCTTTCCTACGTTTGCATGGTTGTCAATTAGGTTGGTGGATCACCAGGGTTTCTGTGGCAGAGTCTCCAGGACTTTCCAGTGAGAAATGAAACTTGTGGGGAAGAGAAGGTCTGCAGGGAGGAGGTCTGCAGGAAAGAGTAGAACACAGGAGGAGTGCCACGAGGGAGAGAGGGGACCTTCCTGGGGCTACAGTGAGATTTCCCACATCTGTGGGAGGTGAATAAGAACCTTAAGTCCAGGCCTGGATTCTGCACCATAGCCCCTGACAGAGATAAGAGAGGAGAATGATGCCCGCATGGAATGACTCTGTGATGTATGGGCCATGATTATATAGCTTGGTTTCAAGTCTCTTCACTAGATAGTGCAAGTCCTTACTTCAATTGTATTATGTAATAGAACTTACAATTTGAGATTGTGTTACCAAATAAGCCAGAGATCCAGTGTACCATGGTCAAAGCTAGTGTATAGTTCTGTTTTAACTATCTTTAACCTCCAAACCATGGCCTCCATGTAGGAATAGATTGCTGTATTGATATTATGTGTTAAGCAGGTTTAATGCATGATCTCACTGAAACGTTAAAATAATCCTTAGGAAAAGGTACTCATGCTGGGTAGTGGTTGAGATTCATAGCCAATATCACAGAACCTAGACAGCTAGAGAATCACAGCTTAAATACAAATCTGTTTGACTGCTGCTGAGCTTGGCTCTCTGACATTAAGTTACACGTCTCCTGGACAGTGATCTCAGCCTGTGGACTCAGTCCCCAGGGGACTTCAAGGTATGGCAAAGGATCTATAAATCCATGGGTGCATATTCTATAGGCCAGATATATGATGTAGCCTGTTTTTAAATATATGTACTGTTGATATGCTTGAAAAAAGACAGACTGGCATATATAAATGTAAATTTAAATATCCTGTACAACTGGACCATTCTCAGCAGGTGCATACATGGAGTCCAATTTGGAAGTCAGAGTAATTATTGGGGGACACAAGGAGATTTGTCTACAGGCAAGTAGACTATAGCAGGGAGAGGAGTCCCATCCTAGGAAAGACAAGCTAAAAGGAGTTAGGTAGGCCAAGCCCTAGAGGAAGTCTGCTGTACTAAGCAGAGAAACAAGGTAGAAAATGTAGATAAGAAATTAAGGCCAAGTGAACAGTGCTTAAAAGCATGCTCCCTGGAATAATCAGAATTGAATCTTGGTTCTGCCATTTGCTCTGTGACTCCAGGCAATCTTGTTAAACGGAACCTTTTATGATAGAATTTGTAATTCCACTGTGATGCCAAATCTTTCTCAGGATCCAGTGAGATGAAGTTATAATCTGCCTTTGTTTTAAGTCCAAGTTACCTTCTTCCCCTGAGGCTCATAGGGATGTTTGAGCATTAAATGAGATAATACGAATTAAACATTTAGCACAAAGCCTGGCAAATCTTCCTCTAAGCCTTGTTGGGAAGTTTAAAAGAGATAAGGCACAGTGCCAGAAACCTCACAAGTGCTCAGGAAAATGAGTTATTATTTTAAGCAGGTATTTATTTAGACAAATTCTGCTTCCTCTCTCTCCCTGAAATCCAGTGATGTTTTGTGTCCAGGACCACCTAGAAACAACAAATGTAAATGAAAGACATATCTATGTGGTTAGAGAAAAGAAACTGCCTCATATTCTTCACTCTCTGCTCTAGAAGACAGGGCTGGAATCAGGCCTCATGCATAGTGCATATAAAATAAGACAATATTTAAAGCAGCAGCAAAGAACAACAGCCATAAGAAAAAGCAGTTGATAGAGAAAAATATCATTTAAAAATATATAATAGAAAACTAATATTATAAAAAAGCAGGATGGAATTATAAGAAAGCATTGAGTACTCCATTGTACGGTCATCAAAAAATGATCAACAATGAGGCCCCTAAGTTTCTAAGCAAATAGATGACATTAGGAGAGCTCTGATTCAGAGAGCAAAGCAGGGAAGTATGCAATAGATCTTAGAAGGATTTCAATCTTACAATCATCAAAAATCGGTTTTTATAAACAGGTTTTGGTACTTAAAGTGTTTCTTCAGAATTCACTTATGGAGCAGCTGTCTCCAGCAAAGCTGAATTCAGGAGGTGTTACTGTATTCAACCTTTGAAAAATCACTTTACTTGTTCCTTTTCTTTTCTTATTGTTCACAAAGCATGGCAGTAGATTTTCCCCTAAATCCTAAGCCCAATTCTCTGCCATTTGGTCTTCCAGGGTGGCAGGACACTGTCTAGGGACATATAAGCTAGCCAACACACGTTTACACAAAGAAGAAGAATCCTTTCTTCTACCCTGACTAGACAACTACCGAGTCTTTTGAAAGATTCTGAGATTCTGCAATGGTATAAGCCGAGATGCTCAGCTTGGATCCTTCTCGATAATTTTCAGATTTAAAATGCTCAGGTCTGGTGGGGTAAGTGTAGTTCTACAGATAATCTATTCTGTGCTGAAGACCTGGAAATAAAACAGAATCTGGCCTTGAGGGAACAGGACAGGTAAAGAGTGTCACCAAATAGCTACACAGATATCCATCTGCTAGGGTGCAAGCAGGAAAGTTACACAGTCAGATCAGCAAACTCTCTTTGGAAACAAAAACAAGGTCACCCATAAATAAGACAAAACAAAAAAAGCAAACAAAAAATAACCCAAACAAATATATTTATTCTTAAGTAGCATGTTACCCGGCAGGTGGAATGGTTAGCTGAAATGAGAACAGGTTTTAATCAAGTCTCCCACACTATATATACATAGATTGGTTCCTTAACCTTACAGGGCCTCAGTTTTTCACCTATAAACTGAGGTGAGAATGTCTGTAATGGGGAAAACTCTTTAGGTTATACTGTGGTTAGGCTTTACGTCCCCACCCAAATCTCATCTTGAATCACAATCCCAATAATCCCCATTTGTCACGGGAGAGACCAGGTGGAGGTAATTGGATCATGGGCGTGGTTTTCCCCATGCTGTTTTTGTGATAGTGAGTTCTCACAAGATCCAATCGTTCTGTAAGAGTTTGACAGTTCTTCCTGCGTTCAATCTCTTTCCTGTCACCTTAGGAAGCAGGTGCCTGGCTTCCCCTTCCCCTTCTGCCAGGATTGTAAGTTTCCTGAGGCCCCCCCTGCCATGCTGAACCGTGAGTTAAACCTCTTCCTTTTATAAATTACCCAATCTCGGGCAGTTCTTTATAGCAGTGTGGAAATGGAGTAATACAGTAAATTGGCACTGGGAGTGGGCACTGTTATAAAGATACCCAAAAATGTGAAAGCAACTTTGGAACTGGATAACAGGCAGAGGTCGGAACAGTTTGGAGGGCTCAGAAGAAGACAGGAAGATGTGGGAAAGTTTGGAGCTTCCTAGAGACTTGTTGAATGGTTTTGACCAAAATGCTGAGAGTGAGATGGACAATGAAGTCCAGGCTGAGGTGGTCTCAGACGGAGGTGAGGAACTCATTGGGAACTGAAGTAAAGGTCACTCCTGCTATGCTTTAATAAAGAGACTGGTGGCATTTTGCCCCTGTCCTAGGGATCTGTGGAACTTTGAACTTGAGAGAGATGATCCCAAATTGGAATTTACGTTTAAAAGGAAAGGAGAGCATAAAAATTTGGACAATTTGCATCCTGACAATGTGACAGAAAAGAAAAACCCCATTTTCTAGGGAGAAATTCAAGCAGCTGCAGAAATTTGCATGAGTGACAAGGAGCCAAATGTTAATCACCAAGACAATGGAGAAAATGTCTCTAAGGCATGTCAGAGATCTTCAGGGCAGCCCCTCCCATCACAAGCCTGCAGTCCCGGGAGGAAAAACACAGTTTCATGGGCCAGGCCCAGGGCCTTGCTGCATTGCGCAGTCTCAGGCCTTGGTGTCCTGCAACCCAGCCATGGCTAAAGGGGGCCAACTTACTGCTCAGGCCATTGCTTCAGAGGGTGCAAGCCCTAAGCCTCAGTGGCTTACAAGTGGTGTTGGGCCTGTGGGTGCAAAGGAGTCAAGAATTGAGATTTGGGAACATCTGCCAAGATTTCAGAGGATGTAGGGAAATGCCTGATGTCCAGGCAGAAGTGTGTGCCCTCATGGAGAACCTCTGCTAGGGCAGTGCAGAAGGGAAATGTGGGGTCAGAGCCCCACAGAGAGTCCCCACAGGGGCACTGCCTAGTAGATCTGTGAGAAGAGGGCCACTGTCCTCCAGATCCCAGAATGACAGATCCATCAACAGCTTGCACCATGTACCTGGAAAAGTCACAGAAAATCAACACCAGCCCCGCCGTGAAAGCAACTGGAAGTGGAACTGTACCCTGCAGAGCTAGAGAGGCTGAGCTGCCCAAGGCCATGGGAGCCCACCTCTTGTATCATCAAGACCTGGATCTGAGACATGCAGATAAAGGACATCATTTTGGAACTTTAAGATTTCATGACTACCAGCCACATATTAGACTTGCATGGGACCTGTAGCCTTTTTGTTTTGGCTAATTTCTCCAGTCTGAAACAGGAGCATTTACCCAATGCCTGTACCCACCCCCCTCAATTATATCTTGTAAGTAACTAACTTGTTTTTGATTTTACAGGCTCCTAGGTAGAAGGGACTTGCCTTGTCTCAGATGGACTTGGACTTTTGGGTTAACGCTGGAATGAATTAAGACTTCGGGAAACTGCAGGGAAGGCATGACTGGTTTTAAAATGTGAAAGAAACATGAGATTTGGGAGGGGACGGGGCGAATGATACAGTTAGGCTTTGTGCCCCCACCTAAATCTCATCTTGAATCATAATCCTCATAATCCTCACAATCCCCATGTGTCGAGGGAGAGACCAAGTAGAGGTAACGGAATCATGGAGGCAGTTTTCCCCATTGCTGTTCTCATTACAGTGTGTTCTCATGAGATCTGGTGGTTTTATAAGCGTTTGGTTGTTTAACCTGCGTTCACTCTCTTTCCTCTCACCTTGTGAAGAAGGTGCCTTGTTTCCCCTTTACCTTCCACCATAACTATAAGTTTCCCAGCCACATTGAACTGTGAGTCAATTAAACCTCTTTCTTTTATAAATTACCCAGTCTTGGACAGTTCTGTATAACATTATGAAAATGGACTAATACAGGTTGCAAGTGGAAAATACCCATCTTTCATTAGCTTAAGGGCAAAGGAATTCATCTGTTCATGAAACAGCTTGAATATGGCTGGATCTAAGACTTCAGCCCACTGGGAAATATTTTTTATCTCTTCATTTCATCTAAACTCTTCTCAGTATCTTAACCTCATTCTCTCCTACTCCAGACAATTTGGATATTTCAGGTAGCTCCAAATTTATATACATCTAGTAACAGAACCCCTAAGGCAAGAGGACATCTTCTCCATATTGATTTCAGTAGGAAAGTGCCAAGGAGAGCTCTCATAGAGCCAAACAGAATCACATTCAGTTTTTCAATCAGCCACTGAATTGGAAGGGGAGAGTGGTTAATTTTGACTGACCACCAGGAGACAATAGCCAGGGGATAGTGGGAGACTGTGATTAACAGCCTTCCTGGAACTATAAGGCACACAGCTGGGCACAGTAGCTCACACCTATAATCCCAGCACACTGGAAGGCCAAGACAGGTAGATCACTTGGGGTCAGAAGTTTGAGACCAGGCTGGGCAACATGGCAAAACCCCATCCCTATGAAAAAAGAATAATAAAATGAGAGAGAGAAAGAGAGACGGAAGGAAGGAAGGAAGGAAGGAAGGAAGGAAGGAAGGGAAGAAAGAAAGAAAGAATTACCTGGGTATGGTGGTACCTACCTGTAGTCCCAGCTACTCAGGAGGCTGAGGTGGGAAGATCACTTGAACCCTGGAGTTCAAGGCTACAGTGAGTGAAGGCTGTCCAGTCTGGGCAACAGAGTGAGACCCTGTCTCGATTAAAAAAAAAAAAGAGGCAGAGATTCTTCAACGGAAAACTGTAAGGTGGCTACTGGTATTAGAAGAACAGGAATAGGGAAAAGTACTAAGTTTCCACAAAAGAATGCTACAATATCTTTCTCAGGATAGTATAATGAGGATTAAAATAATAAAGTGAAAAATACATTGCAAGCCATAAAGCTCTATTCAAATGTTCTTTGTTCAATTTAAATATAGCATATCTATATCCAAAAACTGTAATGATATACTAAGTGTAATATAAAGAGAAAGTATATTATGAGACAGTTTTTAAGATTTGTCACAGTGCCTGACTACAATGATGGGTTTTTGGTTCTCACACAACTTTGAAATTTGGGGTCTGATGTGTCACAATACTTGTTCAGGTTTGACTAAGGAAATAATTCCTTCTGAAAAAAGGTTGAAAAACAATAAAGAACTGAAGATTTTCTTTATTGAAGAAATATAAGAGGGGGAATACACACACACATATAGGGGTGTGTGTGTGTGTGTGTGTGTGTGTGTGTGTGTGTGTGTGTGTAGAGAGAGAGAAAGAAGAAAGAAGAAGAGAGAAAGAGAGGAAGAGTGAGGGAGAGAGCAACAGATAGTAATGCTTATGAATTCAGTCTTTCCTGTAGAACACATAAACCTGTGAATATTTTGTCCAGCCTTCCAATTTAAGATGATTATTTATGTCTGTTCTCTGCAAAGAAATAAACCACTTTTCCTCCTAGGTTTTAAACATACTGATAATTCTTTTTTTCTGGACGCTTTAGCTCATTGCTGTGTTATCTTGAGTGTGCCACAGAAGATCCCTTAAAAAAAGCAATATATCCTAATTTTTTCCTTATCCTTAAGGCTTCTTGCCACTGTAAATAAAGCTTTACTTGGAGATTTTCCTGACTTACCAGCTTGTATAGCACTATAAGAAATACCACCTCTTAAATTTTAGGTCATTAAAAATCTATAAGATTGCCTTTGCTCTAAATATATAAAAAGATATCTGGAATGACAGCATTGTATAGTTCACACATTGAAATTCAGATTTTCTTATTTAATTAAGGGATATCCATTGATTCAAGCTCACCAGCTTTTCTTGAGGCATAACTACGAGAACAAATATCTACACCACCCACAACATCACATAGAAAACATTGTAAAACATCCACTAAAACAATAAAACTATTAAGAAACACTTTAAGCAAAGTAAAATACGCAGATCCCTGATTCGTACAAGGGAGATCAGAAAATTCTGGGAAGTTTTTCTCAATTTTAAATTCTTCTACTTCTCTTTTATCAGGAAGGGTTTAACCCACATTATGTGCCATTATAAGCAAAAGCTACAGATTAAAATCAAAATGGAAAGTATTGTTGCCTCAGTTTTTTGTCTAAAGCAAGTTTCAGACCCCATTCTATGGAGAAGAAATACAAAAGGAAAACAGCAATTTCTCTAAACCAAGAAAACGGAGATTTAAATTCACGGGGGCACAGGCAGCTGGAATTGGCAATTTGGAATTTACAAGAAAAGCGTTCTATAAATTTGCTTAAGATTCCTCCTGAATTTTTGCCTGACTACCCAACTACACGTGAGTAGGGTGAGATCCCACAAGGCCTGCCAGAGAACAATTCTGAATTGAAAAATACCTAGGTTTTTGTACACTGAACAACTGGAGCTCCCACTGGATCGGGAGACATTCCAGGGCTGGTGAGCCAGATTGGAGACATCACACTGAACATCTGGAGCATTTATCTTGGGAACAGGACTAAGCCAGGGCCAGAATCCCACAGGTAAGCTAGCCCTGTGGTAGTGGTTATTCTAGATCTACCCAAACAAAGCTTCAGTCTCAAAAGCATCAAGCTCATTCATTAGCAGTTAACTGCCAGAACAAAATTCAACTGTGTTTAAAGGAAGACAATAAAATCCAAACACTTGGTAGCACACCATTTTATAGTATCCAGCATTCAATAAAAAGTTGCAATATATAAAAAGAAGCTGAAAATTATCACTGATAACTGACAGAAATTTCTTTCAATAAAAACAGGCCCCAAAATGACAGGTGATAGAAGTAACAGATAAAAACTTTAAAGCATCTATTATAAATATGTTTAAGGAATTATG
Source organism: Colobus angolensis palliatus (assembly GCF_000951035.1). Taxonomy (NCBI): domain Eukaryota; kingdom Metazoa; phylum Chordata; class Mammalia; order Primates; family Cercopithecidae; genus Colobus; species Colobus angolensis. The sequence goes on along the minus strand of NW_012119821.1, from coordinate 1,268,209 downwards.
AAAAAATAACTTAGTATGGTGAGAATAACTTTTTAAAACTGACATTACAATATTGAAAATGAAAAATGTGGCTGGGTGCAGTGGCTCATGCCTGTAATCCCAGAGCTTTGGGAGGACAGGGTGGGTGGATCATCTGAGGTCAGGAGTTCGAGACCTGTCTGATCAACATGGTCAAACCCTGCCTCTACTAAAAATACAAAAATCAGCTGAGCATGGTGGCAGATGCCTAAAAGCTCAGCTACTTGGGAGGCTGAGGCAAGAGAATCATCTTACCCGGGAGGCAGAGGTTGCAGTGAGCTGAGATTGTGCCACTGCACTCCAGCCTGGGTGACAGAGCGAGACTCTGTCTCAAAAACAAAACAAAACAAATAACAACAAAAAACAAAAATAAAAACGCACTCGATGAGCTTAACAGATTAGATATTGAAGAAGAAATGATAAGAATACTTGAAGAAAAACAATAGATACTAGCCAAGTGTTTTCAAAGGAACAAAAAAGCAGAAAAAAAATGGACAGAGCTTCAGTGACTTCCAACATATCTGTAACTGGAGTCCCAGAAGAATAGGATTGAAAAATTGGGGCAGAAAAATGAGCTCAAAAACATAGCAGGATAAACACACACAAAAAATACTATCAAAGCACATCATAATCTTAGTGAGATTTTCAAGAATAAATGATGAAAAAAATCTTAATATCATCCAGAGAAACAAGACATATCTTTTAGGAGACCAAAGATAAGAATCGCAGCCCAACATCATTTCAGAAGCAACGCCAGCCATAAAACAATAAATGTGTGTTTGTAAAATTCTAAAAGAGAAAAACTATAAATCTGTATTTTATATCCAGTGAAAATATCCTTCAAAAATGAAGGTGAAATATGATTCTTTTCCTGAAAAAAGTAAAAGCTGAGAGAACCCACTGCCAGCAGAATCATACTAAAGGTGGTTTAAAGGAAGATCTTACTAAAGAAAAATATCAGATAGAATCTGCAAACTATAAAAAATAACAATGTTAAGAAACATCAGATTTATAACCCATATAGAAATAAAATATACAGTTGCAAATAGCACAAGGAATTAGAAAAAAATTGAAATATATTCTTCTATGGTTCTTATATGAAAAGTAATATAAAATTATTTAAAGGCAGACTGTGAGAAGTTAAAGATAATATTATAATCTCTATAACAAACACTAAAAAATAAAACAAGGCAGTTAATAAGCCAAGAGAGAAGATACAATGGAATACTAAATTTACTCAATTAATCCAAATGAAGGCAAGAAAAAAACAAAAAGAGGAAGAGGAAATAAATAAGATGGATTTTAGAAAGTAAAGTGGTAGATATAAATGCAACCATACATATCAAAGATTACATAAATAGGAATGAACTACGATACCTACAGCCATCTGATCTTAGACAAAGTTGACAAAAATAAGAAGGGGGAAAGGACTACCTAATTCAATCAATGGTACTGATATAGCTGGCTAGCCATATGCAGAAGAATAAAACTGGACCCCTACCTTTTACCATATACAAAAATTAACTCATGATGGATTAAAGACTTAAATGTAAGACATCAAACTATAAGAATCCTAGAAGAAAACCTATTAAACAGCATTCTGGACACCAGCCTTGGGAAAGAATTCATAACTAAGTCCTCAAAAGAACTGCAACTGCAACAAAAATTGACAAGTGGGATCTAATTAAACTAAAAAGCTTCTGCACTACAAAAGAAACTATCAACAAACAAAAATGAAAAAATGCTCCACATCACTAAGCATCAGAGAAATGCAAAACACAACCACAATGAGATACCATCTCACACCGATCAGAACGGCTACTACTAAAAAGTCAAAAAACAAAAGATACTGGTGAGGCTGCACAGAAAAGGGAACACTTATACACTGTTTGTGGGAATGTAAATTAGTTCAGCCACTGTGGAAAGCAGTATGGAGATTTCTCAAAGAACTTAAAATTGAACTACCATTTGTCCCAGCAATCCCATTACTGGGTATATATCCAAAAGAAAACAAATCATTCTATCAAAAAGACACATTCACTCGTGTGTTCATCAGAATACTATTCACAACAGCGAAGACATGGAATCAAACTAGGGGCTCATCAGTGGTGGACAAGATAAAAAAAAGTGGTACTTATACATCAGAGGATACTACCTGCCATAAAAAAGAATGAGATTATGTCTTTTGCAGTGACATAGATGCAGCTGAAGGCCATTATCCTAAGCAAATTAATGCAGGAATAGAAAACCAAATACCACATGTTCTCACTTACAAGTGGGAGCTAAACACTGGATACTCACGGACATAAAAATGGCAACAATAGACACTGAGGACTATTCGAGGGGTGAGGGAAGCTGTGAGACAGGGACTTAAAAATAACTATTGGGTACTATGCCCAGTCCCTGGGTGACAGGATCATTCATACCCCAAACCCCAGCATCACACAGTATAGCTAGGTAACAAACCTGCACATATATCCCGAAATCTAAAATAAAACTTGAAAAAAAGAATAAATGAGTAAATAAACAGAATGGACTAGCCATCCCAGTTAAAGGTAAAGATTTTTAGAATGAGCAAACACACAGCTATACACTTTCTACAAGAAATGCATGTTAAATACAAACATAGCAAAAGGTTAAAAAAAAAAAACAGGAAGGAAGGGAGAGATGGCAAACTAGACAAAGAAAGAAAAGGAAGAAAGAATATGCAATGCAAATTTTAATCAAAGAAAGGCCGTAGTTGCTATACTAATATCAGACAAAATAGACACTAGGACTAATTATATTACCAGGGATATAGATTGATATTTTATGCTGAAAAAAGAGTCCATTCATCAAAAATTAATAAGAATCCTCAGTGTGTATGTACCAAATAACAGTGCTTCAAAATATATAAAGCAAAATGAACAGAACTGAAAAAAGGGACAGATAACATAGTAACTGTTACTAAAGGTTTCAACAATTCTTTTTTAGTAACTGATGGAATCAAAGACAAAAATTAGTAAATATAAAGGAGACTTTAAAAAAAACCACAATGATCCAATTAACTTAATTGATATTTACAAAATAATAACTCAAAATTATTTTCCAGTGCACTTGAAACATTTACCAACTTAGATTTTATGCTGAATCACCAACATGTCTCAAATTTTAAAAAGTTGAAATTTAACAGTGTGTTTTTTATACAACAGAATTTATTTGGAAATCAATTTTTAAAATCTGAAATTATACTAAGATTGTAGGATATAAGGTTATATACAAAAGTCAATCTTTTCCTGATATACCATCAATGAGCAATTAGAAACTAAAGTTAAAAATACAGTATCATTTACAATAACACCCAAAAATGAAATACTTAACTATCAATCTAACAAAATATGTAAAGGATCTATATGGAGAAAACTACAGAATCTAGTGAGAGCAATTAAAGATATAAATTACCTGAGAGACTCATTATTATTAAGATGTTAGTTATTCCCAACTTGCCCTATAGATTCAACACAATTAAAATCAAAATCCCAGTAAGCTGCTTTGTAGAAATCAATAAACTGATGCTAAAGTTTATATGGAAAGGCAAAAGACCCAAAAGAGCCAGCACAATATTAGCTAAAATGAAGAAGAAAGTGTAAGAACAGACATTGTCTGACTTCAAAACTTATTCTAAAGCTACAGCAATCAACACAGCACGGTACTAAATAAGAATATATATATATATGTGTGTGTGTGTGTGTGTGTGTGTATATGTGTGTGTGCATACATATATACACACACACACATATATATCAATGGAACAGAATATAAACATCAGAAATAAGTCCACACAAGTAGAGTCAATTGATTGCTGACAAAGGAGTAAAGGCAATTCAAAGGAGAAGACAGTCTTTTACAAAATGGTGCTAGAACAATTGGACATGCCAAAACACAAATCTAGACACAGGTTTTGTACCTTTCATAAAAATTAACTCAAAATTCAATCATAGACCTAGTTGTAAAACCAAAAACCATAAAATTTCTCAAAGAAAACATAGAAGAAAATCTAGGTAAACTTGTGTTCTGTGATGACTTTTTAGATAAACACCAAAAGTGTGATCCATGATTTTAAAAAAATTTAGTAAGTAGCACTTTATTAAAATTAAAATTACCTGCTCTGTGAATGACACTGTTAAGAGTACTAAAAGACAGATGACATTGGGAAAAAATATTTACAAATATATCTGACAAAGTACCTGTATGAAAAATATACAAAGAATTCTTAAAACTCAATGGTAAGAAAACAAGCAACCCAATTTAGAAATGAGAAAAAGATCTGAAAAGATACCTCACCAAAGAAGTTATACAGATGGCAAATAAGCACTTGAAAGAAAGCTTGACATAATATATCATTAGGAAATTGCATATTAAAGCAACAGTGAAATACCATAACTTATATATCAGAATGACTAAAATTAAAAATGGACAATATCAAACTTTGGCGAGACTGTGTAGCAATGAGAACTTCTATTCATTCTTGGTGTAAATACAAGATGGTACAGCCACCTCGGAAGACAGTTTAGCAGTTTTTTTTCCAAAGTTAAACATAGTCATCCTGTACCACACAGTAATCATGCTTCTACATATCTACCCAAGTGACTTGAAAACATATGTCTGAACAAAAATCTTCACATGAATGTTAATAGTAGCTTTATTCATATTTGCCAAAAAGAAGAAGCAACTAAGATATCCTTCAAAAAGTGACTAGAGTGGCAGACTGTGGTACATCCATACAATGAATTTCATACAATAAAAATAAATGAGCTACAGAGCCATGAAAAGACATGGAGGAATTTTAAATGCATATTGCTAAGTAAAATAACCTGGACTGAAAAGGCTACATACTATGATTCCAACATTCAAAAAGAGTAATACTACAGAGACGGTAAAAAGATAAGTGGTTTCCAGAGGTATAGGGGTGGGAAGAGAGGGATGACTAGGTTCAGCACAGAGGATTTTTAGGGCAGTGAAACTATTATTTGTAATAACGTAAGGGTGGATAAATGACATTATACATTTGTCAAAACCCATAGAACTGTACAACACAAAGTGAACCCTAATTTAAAGTATGTATTTTAGTTAATAATATGTATCAATACTGGTTCATCAATTGTAACAAACCACTTCATGCAAGATGTTAATAATAGAGAAATCCATGAATAAAAGAGAGAGGAAGTACATGGGAACTCCATATTATCTGTTCAATTTCCTGTAAACCTAAAATAGTTCTAAAATAGTCTTAATTAAAAAAAAAAAAAACCCATTTCAAAAATCAGGTTAACAAGGAAATGATAAGGAAAATTAGAAAATATTCTGAATTATATGAAAATAAAAACATAAAATTTCAAAACTTTTGAGATTCAACGAAAGCATATTTAGAGGGGAAATTTACAGCTTTGAACCCTTATTCAAGAAAGAAGGCCGGGCGCGGTGGCTCAAGCCTGTAATCCCAGCACTTTGGGAGGCCGAGACGGGCGGATCACGAGGTCAGGAGATCGAGACCATCCTGGCTAACACAGTGAAACCCCGTCTCTACTAAAAAATACAAAAAAACTAGCCGGGCGAGGTGGCGGGCGCCTGTAGTCCCAGCTACTTGGGAGGCTGAGGCAGGAGAATGGCGTAAACCCAGGAGGCGGAGCTTGCAGTGAGCTGAGGTCCGGCCACTGCACTCCAGACTGGGCGAGAGAGCGAGACTCCGTCTCAAAAAAAAAAAAGAAAGAAAAAATATGTATCTAAAATCAATTATCTAAGCTTCTATCTTAAAAAGTTAGAAGGGCAAGTAAAACATGAATTAAGTTGAAAGGAGGTATAATAAAAATACAAAAATCAACAAAATAAAAAATGGTGAAAAAGTAATGAAATCAAAATTTTCAAAGAATAAACCTCTAGATAGACTAAGAACAAAAAGGAAGACATTACAATATATTACTATATACAGATCCTACAGAATCAGACAGACAATAAAGGCTATATTACAAATATTTTTTTGGATTTATATTGTATGACAAAATTTACCATCTTAACCATTCCTAAGTATAAAGTTCAATGCTATAAATATGGATATAACGTTGTACAACCATCACTATTATCCATCTCTATAACTTCTATTCATGGTGTAAAACAAACTTCATATCTGTTAAAAAATAATTCCTTATTCCTCTCTCCACCAGTTCCTGGCAACCACCATTCTACTTTCTGTGGTTATGATTTTGACTATCCTAAGTGTCTTGTATAAGTGGAATCATATAGGATTCATCTTTTGTGATTGGTTTATTTCACTTAGCATAATGTCTTCAAGGTTCATCCATGCTATAGCATATATTAGAATTTCATTCTTTTTGAAGACTAATATTCCACTGTGTATATATACCACATTTTGCTTCCCCATTCATCTGCTGATGGTTACTTAGGTTGCTTCCTCGTTTTAGCTATTGTGAATAATGCTGTTATAAACATATTTTTCAAGACCTTGCTTTCTTTTGGGCATATATCCAGAAGTGGAATTGCTGGGTCATGTGGTAATTCTGTTTTTAATTGTTTGGGGGACTTCTATACTATTTTCCACAGTTGGTATACCAATTTACATTATTACCAACACTGCAGAAGAGTTCCTATTTCTCAATACCTATGTCAACACTTGTTTTGTTTTATTGCAGCCATCCTAATGGGTTTGAGGTAATATACCCTTGTAGCCTTGATTCGCATTTCCCTAATGACTAGTAATGTTCAGCATCTTCCCTTCCCTTCCCTTCCCTTTCCTTCCCTCCCCTCCCCTCCCTTCCCCTCCC